>NC_137812.1:26319055-26361555 GCF_963921795.1 Nannobrachium achirus | reverse complement strand
TCTGTCAGCAGATACCCGAAGAAGGTCTATGTGACAAAACGTTGCTTAAATAATTACAAGTGTTCAAAAGGAGGAATGTAGGACCCTCACACACACGCGTGTGCGCATGACTGTGTTTTATCACAACTTACAACTTGGGAATTCTTTCCGTTTCCAACCACCTGCCTCGACGTCTGCATTCTTCCCCTCAGTGTGTGTTGTGTGACACGCATGTGTGGGTCTGCAGCTGGTGTGTGTGTGTGTGTGTGTGTGTGTGTGTGTGTGTGTGTGTGTGTGTGTGTGTGTGTGTGTGTGTGTGTGTGTGTGTGTGTGTGTGTGTGTGTGTGTGTGTGTGTGCGCTGCGCGTGCATGTGTATGTTGGGGGAAGGAGGTGTGGATGCGGAAGAAGTGATATTTTGCAAGTGTCCATCTGTTTAGAAAGACTGACGAGTGAATCCATGTCTATCTAAGTCCCTGTCACTTAAACAGGAGGAGATGAGGGGAGAGGAGAGGAGAGGAGAGGAGAGGAGAGGAGAGGAGAGGAGAGGAGAGGAGAGGAGAGGAGAGGAGAGGAGAGGAGAGGAGAGGGCAAGAGAGATGACAACATAACTAGGTATAGAAAGGAGAACAGACTGGTCACAACATGGAACAGAGGAGGAAGAAGAAACAGAAATGATGAGAGATGCCTGCATCTGGAGACAGGACGCACACGCACACAATACTGAGGCATCATAATTGCCTCCATTAGTGTGTACAATCACCCACAATCATGTAGAATGTAATCTAACACACATACTGTACAGCCTCCCATAAACTGACACAGACATGCAGAGCGCTTCATTTCATCCTCTTTGCTATTTAGTTGACTGAGCGCACAATGGAGAAAAATGCATGCAAATGCGCACACGCACACAACCACCCCAATGGTACGGCCGCGATGAATATAAATAGCTCATTTCAGAGTAAATGGCTTCTAAACAAAGGAGCTCTGCCCTGCGTTCTCTCTCCTCACCTTGTTAGACTCCATCCCCTTTTACACCACTGTTCTGACTGAGAGCCCCAGGCCTATATGCCTGACTGACACACACACACACGCACGCACGCACGCACGCACGCACGCACGCACGCACGCACGCACGCACGCACGCACGCACGCGTATGCCAATTCATTCATGCACACACATGAAGGTGAGCATGTATTGGTGGAAAGGTTACAATTCATTCACGGATGGTTCCAGTGAGGTAATGTATTATCCTCCATTACACAGAGGCAGAACAGACAGTGAGAACAAGCTGATTTCACACAAATCACAGCATGCTGTCTGACACGACATCAACCTGCTGCATCACCTCATAAACATCACCGCTGGGAGGAACGACAAACTATCAGTGTGGCCGCACAACACACCGTAAATAAGACGGGATTTAGCACACCTGTCTGCGTCACAGCTTTGTGTGTTTGAGTGAGAGACAAAGGGAGAGAGAGAGGCGTGGAGATTGATAGTGTGTATGGAAATGGGGTCCGTTCTTACCTCTGTGTCTCAGCACTGTACTGGCCCCTGCCCACTTGATTGACAGAGTCTGAACTGATAGGTCCTGGCTGGTGTGAGCCCGCCCACAGACACCTGGTTCACAGTGGGGTCCACCTTTGACCACCTCTGACGTAGACCTTACACGGAGAGTCTGGAACATAACAAGCATGCACATAAACAGCTTAGAAACTGACAACTTGTGTGTGTGCAGCCAATTCCACCGTTGTCATCTCTTAGTATGGGTCTGTTATCAGTCACCATTGTCATCCCTAAGCTAAGGCTCAGTCTACTGGCTACCAGGAGGCTAGTAGGCCGGTTATCACCCATGGTCTTGTCACTGCAATGTGCATGTGCCATCACGCGTTCAGAGGAATGATTTACTGGTCGTTCCCTCAGCAGGAATTGAACACGGGCCTTTGGATTCCCTGCTAACCAACGCTGCTGATTGAGCTAACCAGGCTTTGTCTTAACTTGGACCGTGCGAACTAGGGCGGAATAATATTTACTATTCTGTCCATAACAGCACATAACTCGGTAACGGCGCTGCGCCGGCTCATGTGACCTTCGCACAGCTCGACACGGCGACTCGCTTGCTACTGCTCGCCCAGTGGTGTCTCACAGGGCTCACAGTTACCTGAGACGGCGCGCCTCCGTCGCGGTTTCGTGAATAAAACAAACATTTCAGTCACTCTGTAGTGTCCTCTGTAAGAGTGCATGGCTAGTAATACCCAAGCTTTTGGTCTCGAAACCCAGCATGGGTATGACTTCTTTTATTCCCCTCAACGTGTAATGATGCATGCGCATTGTAGTGACAAGACCATGGGTGACAACCAACCGGTCTACCAGCCTCCTGGTAGCCATGCAGTAGACAGACTACTGTGCCCTAAGGGATGACAACGGTGATAACAGACCCATACTAAGGGATGATAATGTAGGTATCGGGTGGTGTGTGTGTGTGCGTGCACGTGTCAGATATAATAGCAGACTGCATTTATACTGCCTATTCTACCTATAACACACTCCAAATCATCTACTCTATCACACGCACGCACGCACGCACGCACGCACGCACGCACGCACGCACGCACGCACGCACGCACGCACGCACGCACGCACGCACGCACGCACGCACACACACACACACACACACACACACACACACACACACACACACACACACACACACACACACACACACACACACACACACACACACACACACACACACACACACACACACACACACAGCGTGCAGGTAATCAGTGTGGGAGGCTCAGCAGTCCATTTCTCACTGTCTGGATTCTGTGGTCAGTGAAATCAATCACGCATTTAGACTTTTCTACCTTTGTGCCTTTTCTTTGTTCTTTCTGGCTGTCCTCCACACCAGTGGTGGAAAAAGTACTCACATGTTATACTTAAGTAACAGTATCAATACTGCATTGTAGAAGTACTCTGTTACAAGAAGAAGTCCAGAATTCAAAATTTACTTGAGTAAAAGTACAAAAGTATTGGGATCAAAAAGTACTAAAAGTAAAAGTACAATTTTTTTTTGAAAATAGCAGATCTACAAGCTCACAACGCGTTGTGATGCAACGCGTTGTGAACTTGTAGATCAGCTATTTTCAAATAGCCAAGGTATAAAATAGGGCTAAAGTAGTTTATGTATGTTTTAACATATTATAATTTATATCAGCAAAGTAACTAGTAACTAAAGTTTTCAAATAAATGTAGTGGAGTAAAAGTACAACATTTGGATCGGAGATGTAGTGGAGTAGAGGTAAAAGTACTGGAAATTGGACATACTCAAGTAAAGTACAAATACCTAAAAACTGTACTTAAGTACAGTACTCAAGTAAATGTACTTAGTTACTTTACACCACTGCTCCACACAAATCATTTATTTTCTCTTTCTGTCCTATTTCGCTCTTTTCGCCTTCCCTCCTGCTCTCTCGCACTCTCTCTCTCTCTCGCTCTCTCTCTCTCTCTCTCTCTCTCTCTCTCTCTCTCTCTCTCTGTATACGATAATGCCCCCAACGCCCCTCTCATCCTGTGTTGGTGTTTTCGTACCAATAATCAAAGAAAATAAAACCTGAGATGTCAACGAAATGGACAGATTCCAGTTTGATTGAACATTAAATGCTGCTCCATTATTACTTGACATTTTGTTCACAGGAACCATTCTCCAAGCAATTACACACATGTCACATTCATTTACGTCCCCCCTCTCCCCTCTCTCTCTCTATCTTTCATTGTTGTTTGTTTTATTTTGTTTCATCTGTGAGTTCAAAATAAAGATTATCAAATCAAAATCAAAAAGGAGTCAGAGTCGTTGAGGTGGGCTGTCAAGTGGGGCAGCTCTCTGGAGAACAAAAGTTTGACTATGAAGTACTTTTAAAGAGTATGATAGGATATACGGTGTATCAGTATGTAGGATCTGTTTCTTCTGTCTTGTCTGTATTTTATGTCTATTTTTAAATGCAAACCTGCGAACATCAGTTGTGTTGCCGATAGACACATCACTGACACTTCAACTAGAGACAGAAGGGAATATCTTCAGAAATAGTAATAGTCATATCCTGGAATAAATTCCTTACCAAAATATTTATTCACCAATGTGTTTGTAAAGGTGTCTAGTAACACATCCCACAAAGACTGAAATTCAGTTTCCCTAGGAGAATCAGTTACAGCTGATGAAAGTTGGAGTCCCATTAAATTAACTACACAGGATAAAACACAGAAAAATAAATATGCTTTAAGTAGCTTATGAGGGGTCAAACTAGGGGTTTTTAATGATTCTGATACCATTGCAAGCATTTGTTTTGCACGGAAAACATTCCTTGGGGTCAAGGCAGCTCCCACAAAACTTTGAAAAGTGATGACTCATCACTAAACAATAATTGTATGGGGGCTGTTTCTACCCCAAGGAATGTTTTTTGTGCAAAACAAATGCTTGCAATGGATTCAGAATCATTAAAACCCCCTAGTTCGACCCCTCACATGCTGCTTAAAGCATATTTATTTTGGTGTGTTTTATCCTCTACAGTTAATTTAATGGGACTCCAACTTTCATCAGATATAACGGATTCTCCTCAGGAAACTGAATTTCAGTCTTTGTGGGATGTGTTACTAGACACCTTTACAAACACATTGGTGAAGAAATGTTTTGTTAAGGAATTTAATCCAGGACTTTTTAAGATATTCCCTTCTTAAATCGGACGCCCACGTGGTTTTGACGTCTTAATTTGCTGGTGCCCATGGCAACGCGTCATTTTACCTACCGGCGAGAGTACTGGCGAGAAAAGTAATCAGAGTAAATGTAATCCGAGTATGTCCTGTTTATTTCGCGAAAATCTTTTCTTTCAGTCAGGACCGTTTTTTATCATTTCTAAGCCACAGTGTTTGTGTTACGGCATGTAGAAGAGGCTGCCGTTTTGAGAAAAAAATGAAAAAAGGAAGAGAATCCGGAGAAAACAGCATTTTTGTGCAGCCGCTAAACAGGAAGTCAACGAGACACACAGCACGTCCGGGTGACGTAATTGCGCGCTGCATGTTGGGAAATGGAGTTTGTTTCATCACCGCGGTAGCCAAGTGCAGTAGCTACAGTACAGTATAGTTTACTGTACAACGCGTCAAACGTGTCGTGGGCCTCCAGCGACATCAAAGAAATTGACTTGTAGACACCACGTGGGCATCCGATGTGTTAAAGAGGAGGAAGGGTAGATGGAGGGATGACGTGTAGAGAGAGACAGCAGTGCAATGAGATTGATGTTTTTCTTCCTTGACTTGGCAAGATCATCAAACATATAATTTTCCGAATGTCTGTCCGTCCGTCTGTCTGAGTGTCCGTCTGTAACAGTGTTTCTCCTCAGTGGCTGGAGCAATTGATCTGAAATCGCATCACCATTAGCATATGAACACACCTGACATAACTGTGAAGCCCGTTTGTCACTTTCACAAATCGTATGCTGTATATTAGCATTTTTCTGGTGTATCTACTATCTATTCTGCATCTAGCATGAGGCATATCTATTCTGCATCTAGCATGAGGCAACATGTTTAACCAGCTGTGTGTGTGTGTGTGTGTGTGTGTGTGTGTGTGTGTGTGTGTGTGTGTGTGTGTGTGTGTGTGTGTGTGTGTGTGTGGGTGGCGCGGCGCGCGGGGGGGGGGGGGGGGGGGGGGTTGTCTGGCCCTGTTACAGATGTTGTCCAAAAATCATGCAGATCGGTACACAGTATCTCTGTAGCCATTAAACGAAACGGGTATTTCTTACATTGATGCTCCTACATATTATCATGTAAGCACCAGTTAAAGTTACTTTCCATCCCTCATATACTGTGTGCACGAGTGCACACCCCATAACCCACACACTGCACATCATTTCAGAGCTCATATCTTTGAACGGGTAAGGGCTAGTCTTAATTAATAGATGAGCTTAACCACTGTGGAGCAGCTCCCACAACACTGTGTGCAACACACAGACACTCACACTCACACTCACTCTCTCTCTCTCTCTCTCTCTCACTCTCACTCTCACTCTCACTCTCACTCTCACTCTCACTCTCTCTCTCTCTCTCTCTCTCTCTCTCTCTCGTCTTGTGGGATTTGAACCAATAACCTATTAGTAATTAGTCTCTTCTCAGCCACCAGCGTCTGTTAGCCTCCATGACCCCTTGATACTGAGCTAACGAGAATGTCTGTCTGTCAGATGCGCGCACGCACGCACGCACGCACGCACGCACGCCACGCACGCACGCACGCACGCAACGCAACACACACACACACACACACACACACACACGCACACACACACACACACACACAGGAGTTTCCTCTCCAATTTGGTCAGGCATAAACATAAGCATCCAGTCCCCATCATGTCTGCTGCAGTCTGACATGTTTAACCTCTCATGTACTGTATTTCAGAGTTCACCATCTGTCTCTCCCCTTCCCAGGGATTGTGTTAAACTACCATAAATGTCTTCTATGAATAAATATAATACCATAATGGCTTAATACATAATGGCCGCTACCTGATGTGCTATGCTTGCGTAAATGCTGCGTGTATCTAATACCCTCCAGGCTTCCGTTAAGATCCACCCCTCGGAAGCTTCTGATTGGCTGAACCGGTGCGAGGGAGCGCTCTGTTGTATCCACTTGGACCGCGCGGAGGTGCCGAAAGTCCGGGGGATGAAGATTTACTATTCTGTCCATAACGGCACATAACTCGGTAGCGGCGCTGAGTCGGCTCATGCGACTGATGCAAAGCTAGACACGGCGACTCGCTCGCTAGCGCTCGCTCGGCAGTGTCTCACATGGCTCATGGTCGCCTGAGACGGCGCGCCACCGTCATCTCCACAGAAAACAAACGCTCCTTTACAAGATCCTAACTGAACCCTGGTGGGTTGGGGATTCACACGTAAATACTCTGTGTGCGTATACGTGAGTAACTCCGTACAAGTGGGTGTGCGCGAAATATGTGTGGTGGAGTATGTTTTTATTCACATTACTGTATTGCTCACATTTTAATCGAAGGTCGCAAGCCCCCCCCTTCCAAACACACACACACACACACACACCTTTCCCCCTTTCTCTCTACAGCGCACAAGGCTTATTACGTTGAAATGCTTAGGTTTCAGACAGCAGAGTGTATTAGAGTGCATAGCAGATGAATCCCTGAGAGGTTTCTGTGTCCGTTGATCCGATGTTGCTGTTACCAGCTGACAGACTAATCAACACTAACTAGGAACAAGCTCACTTAACATACTGTACACTGGCCATAAAACACCTGCGATTAATTCATTTACTCCAACAATATAGACAGCAGCTGGTACTTAATACAGAGATGCTATTATTGGAAACACAGGCCATTATTTCAGAAGGCAAGTGACATTTTCTATCTCTTTGTCTCTGTGTCAAATTACCTCACTGCTGTTTCTTCAGTTCTCTCTCTCTCACACACAGTCACGCACACACACACGCACACGCGCACACACACACACACACACACACACATACACACACACACACACACACACACACACACACACACACACACACACACACACACACACACACACACACACACACACACACACACACAGGGGTGTAATAATGCATCGATTCATTGAGATGAAGGTGGCAATTTAACTGCATCAATTTGTCATGTTAGAACCAATTATTATCAATGACTCGACCTGCTCGGGAACCAACACATTAATGCATGCATCGCCCAGGGCCCATTTCACAAAGGCAGAATTAAGTTATCCAGCATAAATGGAGATTTGACCATGTGTACTCAGTGCAACCTGGCTTGCTCCGTTCCATGAACGGGAAGCCAGGCTGAGAAGGGAGCGACTAATAGGTCAAGCCAGAGGTCAAGCCAGGCTGAATGGCCAGTTAGACCCTTCAACAGCCCACAAGATAAGATTCGCTTACAAGGAAGTAAAGTATTGCTGTTGTCGGGTGAAAACCATGTCCAAAACTGAATTCATTTTGCATTCATCATTTAAAAATGACTTGGTGCTTGTAGATCTGCTATTTTCACTAGTTCTGTGCAACAGTCTTGTACACAGAAATGATGAAAGATGGACAACAGCTCAGACAGAATGAGAGAATGAGAGATGGTGGTGTTTGATGTTTGATGGTGATGTTCATCAAACTTCTGTTGGTGTTCAGAAGAGAACGAGCATCTGTGTCTGGCCTGCATCTGGAGCCAGGACATGCACATGCACACGCGCGCGCACACACACACACACACACACACACACACACACACACACACACACACACACACACACACACACACACACACACACACACACACACACACACACACACACACACACACACACACACACACACACACACACACACACACACACACACAATACTGTGGGATCATACTTGCCTCCATTAGTATGAGTACAATCACCCACAATCATGTAGAATGTAATCTAACACACATACTGTACAGCCTCCCATAAACTATAGATAGATAGATACCTTTATTATCCCAAGGGGGAAAATCAGTTGCCCAGAGGCAGTATAAGGTTATTTACAAAGTTACAGAGAAGTACGAAAAAGAAAAAGAAAAGAAAAAAACAAGAACAGTAAGAAGCAAGGTACGTCAAGAAAGGGAACAAATTATATATATATATATATATATATATATATATATATATATATATATATACACACAAAGTGTCCTTAGGCACAACTATCAATATAGTACAGTGCCCCCAAATCAAAGTGACCATAACAGTCAATGCTAGTTAGTTCAACAAGTATCTCACACAAGCAAAAATACTCAAAACTACTAACACAACCTAATAGTGCATAGTGTCCAAAGGTCAGTGCGATATAAAAACAACTAGAAAAAGAAAGAAACAAGAGAGGGTGACGCAGCAAGATGCACAAGAGCACCCTCCCTGGAAGGTCCTTAGAGGTCAGAGTCAGTGCAACTAAAGTTCCAGTAAGAAAAGCTACCGTCGTCCTAGGTTAGGAAGGTAGTCCTCTTCAATCGACCGTTGTGTGTCTCGTTGTACAGCTTGAGAGCAGCCGGTACAAAAGACTTTCCTAGTCTCTCGCATCTCCGTCCTGGGTAGGCAAAACAGTCATTTCCTATCTTACTCCAGTAACTGAAGATCTCAAGATGCAGGGGGTGGGAGGAGTTCTTCAAGATGGAGTCTAGCTTCTTAGCCGTTCGCAGTCTGGCTACTTCCTCCACCCCCTGCAAAGAGGACCCAACGACCAGCCCGCTTTCTTCACCAGTCTGTTTAGGTTAAAGGTGTCACCCGCTCTGTTGTTACCACCCCAGCAGGTTATTCCAAAAAAGAGGACACTTGCCATGACAGACTGGTAGAACATCTGTAGCATCCTATTGCACACGCCAAACAATCTCAGTCTTCTCAGGAAGAACAGCCTGCTTTTCCCCTTGCTGTGAATCGCCTCCGCGTTGTCCGACCAGTCCAGTGAACTGTTCAGGTGCACTCCTAGGAATTTGTAGTTGTCCACAAACTCCACCACCTCTCCATTAATGGTGCTTGGCACCGGGGGAACTCTCTTGGAAGTGCGGAAGTCCACCACCATCTCCTTGGTCTTGCTCGCGTTGAGCCTGAGGTGGTTGGCCTCGCTCCACTGCACAAAGTCCCTAACCACACCATCGTGCTCAGCCGTGTTATCACCCGAGATCTGGCTGACCACCACAGTGTCATCTGAGAGAACTTCTGCAGATGACAGGTCTTGGAGTTGAAGCGGAAGTCCGATGTATAGAGAGTGAACAGGAAAGGTGAGGGCACAGTGCCCTGAGGGGCACCCGTATTGCTCACCAGCACATCAGACCGACAACTCTGCAGCCTCACGTACTGTGGGTCTGCCTGAAAGAAACTGAAACTGACAGACATGCGGAGCGCTTCATTTCATCCTCTTTGCTATACTGAGCGCACAATGGAGAAAAGGTACACACACACACACACACACACACACACACACACACACACACACACACACACACACACACACACACACACACACACACACACACACACACACACACACACACACACACACACACACACACACCAGGATGTGACCAGCATGTTCCGGACTTGAGGCCATGCAAGGTGACGTGACCACAGAGCCATTTGTTTCAATACGAGGCCGTCCAGTTTAAATCACTCCACATTGGACCTGGCACGCCCTGGCCAATCTTAAACTCATTTCACCCAATTTAATGTGCAACAGCGCAGCAGACACACAAAATCAGCCAATCAATAGGCTGACCAGCTAATCAATCATCCCCTGCACCTGGCCAATCAAATGATTACCTGACCATTGAAGCAGCCTGCTGCCCCAATATCCAATCAGGCCTCTTGGTGCCCTGGGCTAACGAGAGCGGACATCTAGTGGGTAAATTAGTGGCAATTTAACACAATTAATATTGAATAAAGCTTGTTTATTTTGTCTGTAATAGTCCATAGCCAGGACATACCCACGCACCAACTGTAATTGAGACGTGGGAACCCATGGCACTACAGATCCCATAGCCTATGGCAATGCAATTTCAGATTGATTGGTTAACTCTCTGAGGAGGAGAAATGGACGAGGACAGACAGGTCAGACAGACAGAGGTTTGGTCATTTTATAGTGGGATAGTACAGTGGGTGTGTGTGTGTGTGTGTGTGTGTGTGTGTGTGTGTGTGTGTGTGTGTGTGTGTGTGTGTGTGTGTGTGTGTGTGTGTGTGTGCGTGTGTGCGTGCGTGCGTGCATGTGTGTGATAGTCCTACTAGATACTAGAATCCAGATGCATAGATACACACGGGCGGGGTCGGGCGCCTACAAATTCACGCCAACAATTGAGACAGCGGCCCCACTTTGGGTAACGGTGTACTGCAAGCCAGCCCATAGAAAGTCATTGCAATTCAACTGTGGTTAGGCTAATATTAAAATAATCCTACATGAACTGAAGACTATATGATTTAGATAAAAATAGGTTTCCAAATGTATGGACCGGCTTTGTCAACATATCTTCTTGATTTCTAAATACATGATGCGTGTCACATTTAATGGATTACCCATAATGTTAACAGAGCAGAGGGGAGACGGCAGACAGAGAACCTGTCTCTTTTCAGTGACATATCACTGTCTTTACTGCTATGCATTTACGAGCGCCGACTTTGAAGATACCGTCATTTTCAACTCCAGAGTGAATTCTCCAGGTTAGTATTAATCAAAACATAGCTGCAGTACACTGTTCTCCCTTCCCCGAAGTGGGGCCGCTGTCACAATAGGGGGCATGAATTAGTAGGCGCCCGTGTGTATCTATTGATGATCCCTGCTGAGTTCGAGGCGATGCAGCAAGTGTAGTCTCTTGAATCCTCCTGGAAGCTAACTTGCTGAACCCTGGGATCTGAATACACAGACAGACACACACACACACACACATACATTCCTTCCGTGGCACAAACCCACTCTCCTCTGCCTCGATGAATATGCATGTCGGCATAATCGTTAATAATATATTGATTGGAAGGCGAGGGCAGCGAGGGCAAGGGTGGCACTAATAATATATTGATTGCAGGGGGTGGGCAGTAAGGATAAGGGTGGCGGCAGAGGCCAAAAAACACAGTGAATAAAAGATGTGAGAGGAGGAGGAGAGCAGAGATCCAGAACAATGAGCAGCTCATATAGTTCACAAAACTAGTGTGTGAGCGTGCGTGTGTGAGTTGGGCAACTCATTTAAAATAGTAACATACTGAGGTTACTTTACTAGTTACTGCTCTCAAAAAGTCACCTCTTGTGACTTAAACAATGTACACACATTGAGCTTTCTCTTTGAACCTCTGCAGCAGTTAGGTGAGAGATTAATCAATAATTATGTCATTAGTTAAGTTAATTATGTTGCAGTGAAGAGAAAAGATGTCTGCACACAGTAGGAGAAAAAAGTTTAGGCTACAGTGCAATATTGTTTTGGCGATCTCTTTACATAGTTCTGACACATATACTGTAGCTGAACTGTATCAACTTTACTACTAAACGAGGCTACAATTTAAACAGATAATCATACATTCAAGTGGTCAGGTCACTCAGGTGTAAATCAATTAATTGTATTTCATGGTTAGTCACTTCATCCTGGCGCCGTAGGATATGTAATTCTCTGAACGGATAGATTTTCTTTAAAATACTAAAATATATTCAAGGCTCCGTGTGTGCTTGCTTGAGGGGATGTTAACTCATACCCTGCCAAAAAAGAAGTTTCTATGATAAAAACGTCTTTAAAACGTCTTTTTCACTATGGACCTCCCTGCCAGACGTCTTCTGAACGTCTTTTTTTTTTAAATAATAATAAAAAAAAAAAAAAAAAATGTGGAAAAAAATTTTTTGAAAAAAAAAAATGTTGGACCTCCAACAGTGTACTAGGCATGATCGCGATCGCGAAATTGCATGTTTAACCCCCATACCAACCCCATCTTTCAAACATGGCAGCCATGTTTGTTTACATTTGAAGAAAACATAAGGGCTCCTTTCTCCTGAATGCCTGAACGGATTTCCAAGCGGATTTTTTTGTTTGAAAGCTGTGAAAAGCATGCACATGCATAGTGCATGATCTGTGCACGAATGTGTGCACCAGCGTGCACACTATTTTTTTAACCCTTTGTTGGCGAACCGGCAATATAAGAGGTCATCCCACTTTAAATATGGCACCGACTGAGGATGAAGATGCATTGGGAGGTATGGCATGTTGGGATGGATGAGGGGATGCGGGCGTGAACGCCGGCTCCGCCCGACCTCCGGCAGTTTTAAAGCCGCCTCATTTACTTCAATGTAAATACTGTATCATGGATTTTACGCATTCAATATTAATTCAGTTTTGGACCTGGAGATTCGAAATCTCTTCCAAATCAAAAGGCCTGGCATGCATTGGAAAAATATGTTAAATTAAAACAAAACAACAGCGTTTTATCACACAGAGCTGTTTTACACTATCTTGGCTTTGGGGTCCATCTAAGGGGCGTCTGTTGGTGCCTGAATATCCCCATCAGAAACCTGAAGGAAAGGATAGTGGAGAGCACACAGAAAAAGGGGGAGCATGGATTGGTGGAGGGATTCGAGATACAGATCAACAATGGTAGCTGATCATTGCTGGGTGCATCAGCATCCCCCCATTCCGACATGCTGCCATTCCGACATCTCCCCATTCCGACACTAACCCTATACCTAACCCTAACCCTAACCTCCACTCAGACAATTAGAAGTCAATGTCGGAATGGCAGCATGTCTGAATGGAGAGCGGCTATCATCATTGCTGTATATGCATCCCATAATTGGTCTGAAGGGAGGAGATAATGGTAATCAGAAATGTTTCGAATCAGGTGAGCATGGGAGGAGATTGTCAAGTAGATTGAAGATGAATAAGTGAGGGAGAAGATTGTTATTAGGTGAGGTTTTCCCTCCTGAGCTTACACTGTTCCGACTTAATCCATCATGTCATCTTTTCTTTTGCAACTGATGTATGTGAAACGAAATGTGTTGTCTGTACATTTCATTTTAGATGTTTCCACCTCTTTCCGCGGGAATTTACTGGAGAATTTTTTGCACCACACTTCGGGTTAACAGCAGACATACAAGCTCACGTTGTGTCGCAGATGCAACCGTTGTGAGCTTGTAGATCACACTCGGCTGCGGCGCCGGAAGCTCCGTGCAACTTCTGCGCAATGCACGATGGGATGTTGGAAAGTTGTGGATAGTGGGTGACAATTGTCTAGGAAAAAAAGGTAATCAAATTTCAGTAAAAAACTTGCAAAGTTGTTACACTTCGATGCCTGGTCCCTGACTTAAGACCTGATTATACTTGCCATATACACTGGGCTGCAACAGTCCACGGACAGCAAACACATGCGTAGTTCTGTTTATACCACAATTTGGTGTCTGCAGACATGCTTGCATTCCTCACGTGTCTCGCAGACATTTTCATTGCTGCCCACACATACTTTGATCTCTTCTGACAGTAAGCAATTTCTTGGGGTTCCAGTGTCAATCATGGGTGCACGTTTGTGGTTGTGTTTGTGCACGCTGAGGTGTGATTTGTGACGGCTCCTCAGGCTTGGCAGTGGTATTGGTAAGTGACGCCCAACACCGGACGCCCATCTTGTTTCCTGTCCGGCCCGAGGGGAAAGCAAAGGAGAGGAGACAGGACGATATGAGAGGACGGAGGAATATATGAGAGGATGGGAGAGGAGGGCGGCAGAGAAATAAGGGTGAATTTGCAGGAAGGAAGAACAGGGAGAAAAGTGGAAGCGGAATCAATTACAACGTATTAAATCCATTGGTTCAGGTGTCAATGAGGCATGGAATGAATGACGGCAGTTTGTATACCAGAGCAGTCGTTGCCACTCACAGAGGTGCATCACTCTGTCATGTTCAGTTTGTGATGATGACGAAAGGGCCTCAGACAGAAAGGAAAACAAATGAAACACTGAGAAATGTGTTAAGATGACAGTTTATGTAAGGGAAATATTCGCACATCCACTGGATATGTGCAGGTGCGTTGGATAGTGAATACTGAGGCAATCATGAAAAGATATTTCATGAACAAAAAGTACCGCACTCTTCTCTTGCTCAGCTGCTCATCTTTATTTCACTTGACAGACGTTTCGGTCCCACTGGACCTTCTTCAAGAGTGTCTTCCCTAACCCTAACCCTTAAAATGACAGTTGTCATAAACGCCCACTATGTGCGTTGGTGCGTGACATCAGAAACACAACACACCACAAAACTTGACTATAAGCAGCCATGCTTTTTTATCAAGCTACACAGTTGCACTTACATGGAACCACAACCCAAACAGCTTAAAGGGGCTACACCATGCGTAACATTGGCCAATATTCTGTTTTTATACAGGTTTAAGCCTAAACAACCACTCAGATATTGAATTTTCATGTTCTGTCTGTCTGTCGTTCCAAGCCTTTTCAGCTGCAATACCAAAAAGCCCTTTGTTGGCAAAGGGGCACTATTTAGAGAGTTTGTCTGTCAATCCCCGCCTCCTCAGGTGGAGACTGAAAAAGAGGCTTACATAAGCATGGGGAGAACAGTGAACAGGCCCGTTCAGACACAATCAATTATTGTTCATATAACAATGTAACAACATATTTTGCCCGTTTTAGTGGAGACTCTGCATATCCTGTTCTAATATTAGCTGATAATACTGTAGTAGTGCTCCGATATGTCCTTCTTCCTGTAGTAGTTTTGTGGCAAGAAGTTTCTCCTTTGTTGCATTTTGTTTTAGATGGTGTGTGAGAGCGAGATTGGCATGGATCTGGTCTGAACCCAGAGGGAGTTAAGGAAGAAATACAAATAGAATCTACAGACTAGTTCTTCAACCCCGACACAAGCTGGAGTTCAAAAGCACAGCACTAATAGGCTAAACATGAGCTAGCAATCAATCCCTTTGCACACAGGAGATCTGAGAATCAAGTTCAGCGCACATGCGTGCGTGTTTATCCGTGCACATGTGTGAGTGTGTGAGTGTGTTTTCTCAGTTTCTCTGCTGACATTTTAGGTCGGACTTCCATCTAAGTCCTGAGTTCTGTTTCGGTTATCTCTAGTACCTGGGGGCTGTGTGTGTGCGAGTGTGCGCACGTGCGTGTGTACGTGCGTGCGTGGGTGTGTGTGTGTGCGTGTGTGTGCGTGTGCATGTGTGTGCGTGTGTGTGCGTGTGTGCGTGTGTGCGTGTGTGCGTGTGTGTGTGTGTGTGTGTGTGTGTGTGTGTGAGAGAGAGAACGAAAGAGAGAGAGATAATAGTGTTAGGAGTTGCTGAGCCATGAGTTTATATCCTGTCTTCTAATTGCATGTTTTTTGGTCCAATCACTATCAAGGGAGGAATAAGCTCTGAGTCAGGATCTGAGGGAGAGGAGAGGGGAGGCATTTGAAATGTCAAACATCAGCATTACGGTAAAAACTACTGTACTTCAACAGTGGATCTTAAAGTGATTTCTCCGGAAAACCAGAGATGGGAAAAGTACTCGCATTCCGTACTTAAGTAGAAGTAAAAGTACTTGTGAAAAAAACGACTTTGGTAAAAGTAAAAGTACTCCATTCAGATAATTACTCAAGTAAAAAGTAAAAAGTACAGGCTTTGAAAAGTACTTTTAAAGTAAAAGTAAAAGTATTTTTACCGTATGTTTCTGTCCAAAGCCAATAGAATTTGAAGGATAATAAACTTAAAAGATCCCCACCAAAAACTGGCCCAGGATTGGTTTCCTAACTATGATGTGAAATCTAAATACAGCAAAGGTTTTCTACCTTTTTAGACTGAGTACCACTTATATAAAAAATATATAGGCCTATACATATCCCACGATCCCAAAAAATTGTAGTCAGTAACGCAATTCGATTACTGCAATTTTAAAAGTAACTACTATTTACTTTCAGTTAGTCAATTTATGATGACTGTTAACAGTTTTATCATAAAATATCTAATTTTAAAGAATCACATACTGTATAACACAATAGTCCACTTGTACACATACATACTGTAATTCACACAAACTACTACATGTTCAGAAAATATAATAGGTTAGATCAGTTTCTCAACCTTATTTTTTTTACCAGTACCACTCAGAAAATATTTGTCTCTCCAAGTACCACCATGTTAAAATACAGTATAGCGTACACCTTCCCCATCCTATTCATAGACAGGCACAGTACACAGAAGGCAAAAGTATTCCTACTAACAAAATAAAGAAAAACTAATAGCTTTATATCCAAATGACTGGTACTTTTTAAGCAATGGCCAAATGTATAATGTACATATACTGTACTGTAGGCATATATAAGAAATAGATGTATTGCTGAGAACGACCAGCTTCCGTTCTCCCATCAAAAAATAAATAAAATCACGTTTTACTCATAACAATCCATAACCAGCCTCGATACAAGACTGTCTTGATCCGAGGCTAAACAAGTGAGAAGCACCAGCGCCCACCAAGTTACACCCCTTTTTCATGTCAAGGACACCCAAAATGACACTTATTACTTAGCCCATGGACCACCAAGCATCACTGCTCAACCATTTTAATTCCAAGGACCCCCAGTTTGACATGCATTAGGCTACGGACCCCCATTTATTGGGTAAAATCAATGTTAATTTAACTCTGGGAGTGTACACTGTGAGAGTTACAGACCCATTGTACATTTGTTTCCAAACTAGCATTTAGCTGCAAGGGGGTGCATTTCACTCTACAGATCCATAAGGGTCCATTTGGTTTCTTAACTATCATTTAGCTGGGGACCCCCTGGGTTGGAACTCCCTCAAGGACGCCTGTAGGTCCCCGGACCCCACTTTGAGAACCAATGGCTTAATGGCCACTTTATAAGGACTGCCTTTTGCTTACCGTTTTGTAGAAATAGCGTGTGTAAGCCTTCATCATGCATATCTCCTTCTGCCTTGTGTTGTGTGCAGTTTTCCTTTCAGATGTTGTAAATATTCCATAATCGCCACTGAACCTATTTGTTGGTGTTAAACTTATCAGTGCTGCCATTGTAACCAAAGGCAGATACAGCGTTCCTAAATCAGATTATTGGCTTTTATTTCCCAACAGAAACGTAATAAATAGCCACTGTTTTCACCCAACTTTCTTCACGTTGAATAACAACAACAACAGCCGGACAGTATCCCATCCAATCACAGAGAGGGATGCGTGAAATAGGAGTCATTGATTGGCTGTGAGACGTTGTATGCGGAAATGGTGTCAGCAGACCTGCAGCAGACTTACAAATTCACAATGCGTCGCGGTTAGCAGCGCTGTGAGCTTATAGATCTGCTATTTTCGATGCGCACCACCGTCTTACGACTGAACATAGCATAACATGCTGGAGTTCCCTGAACTCCAGCATGGATCCGCTTACGACAATGCTACTGGTATTTCTACTTGAGTATTTTATTGTTTCGTTTCATCTGCCGTGCAGCGGCACAACATTCATTTAAAACCAAAGTAGCGAGCCTGTTTTGAAAATGTAACGGAGTAAAAGTACAGATACTTGTGTGAAAATGTAACGGATAAAAGTAAAAAGTACCCAGAAAAATAAATACTCAGTAAAGTACAAAGTACTGAAAAATGTACTTCGTTACAGTAACGAAGTATTTGTACTTCGTTACTTCCCATCTCTGCGGAAAACACATACTGTATACCGTCCGTGAGGACCCCCTCGAAAATGAGATGATGCATCTCAAGGGGTTTATCCTCTAACACAGTGGTTCTCAATCTTTTTTGGCTGGAGTACCCCCTTATACTGATTTCCGAAAGCCAAGTACCCCCTTCCCCTGACCACAGCAAAATAAAACACCATATATGGCAAATAAACATTGCTTTCTATTCATTAACTATACTAGTCAAGTTATTAATGTAATTTGGTTTAGAAATGTACTTAACCATAACAGTAAAATACATATTCCCATTTTCTAGTTTTCCTCACGTGCCCCCTGCAGTACCCTTACGTACCCCTATTTGAGAATGTTAAAATAAATAACGTATACTGCATATCAGCCCACTATCGTTGCTGTCGGGCAGAAACCTTATATGTAAACTTTTTTCATGTTGTTTTAGTAAATTAATGCCCTTCTTCATCGATCACTAGAGACAAAAAAAGGCAGCACACAACTCGTTTGTAGATCTGCTTTTGTCAAGTGACAGTGAAAGTGATAAAGTGTGTCTGTAGGGTTTATAAAATGTTAAACCAATCAAAGCATTAACAAGAGCTTGTGACTAAATAATAGCTAGATTGCATGGCGTGTATGGCCTGTGAATATGGAGATTTGTCAGTTGATCATTGAGAGGAAGTTCTGATGCAGGGCTGTTATAAGGCAATAGGAGAGGAGATGAGAGGAGAGGAAGGGAGGAGAGGATAGACGAGGAGACAATGGGAGGAGAGGAGAGCATAGTGGAAGGAACAGCTTTGATCTCTGCTTTGAAGAGAGGAGGAAACGCTGGTAATTGACTGCCTCTCTCTTCATGCATTCTTTTGTTTTAATCTGAGAGAAAGGGAAAAGAAAAAAGAATCATATCCTGCTGTCATGAAGTACAACAGGCAGACAGGCAGAAACACACACACACACACACACACACACACACACACACACGCACACGCACACACACACACACACACACACACACACACACACACACAACTAAGTAAGAATGGCAAAAAAAGTTATCATTAATGTAGAAGGTGAGAGTGGGAGGCAGCGAGAGAGATACCGTTAGTGCCTATTGAGATTGGCAGATTTATTGTTAATCTCACTCACGTCACTTTGACTGCTGACCTCACTCAGCAACGAAATAAAAAGAAAATAAACAAAAATAGAAATAAAACAATAGAGGCCTATCTGGGCCCGCCCCTTTCCCCCCTCCCCCTGAGCGGCAGCCATGATGGAGTTACTGCTGCAGCAGTGTGTGTCTATGTCTATGTCTATGGAGATGGGACTTTTAATGAAATTAGTCATTACCAGTCCCATCTACATGATATTTAGATCTAATTCCTTCGCCAGTTCCATCCGCATGATTTGTAGATCTAATTCTATGAGTCCCATCCCCATGATTTGTAGGTCTAATACCATCGCCAGTCCCATCATTATGATTCGTAGATCTAATTCTATCTGTTCCATCTCAATTATGTTTAGGTCTAATTCCAACGCCAGTTCCATCCAAATTATTTGTAAATCTAATTCTATGAGTCCCATCTCCATGATTTGTAGGTCTAATTCCATCGCCAGTCCCATCCTTATGATTTGTAGATCTAATTATATCTGTTCCATCTCAATTATGTTTAGGTCTAATTCCATCGCCAGTTCCATCCACATGATTTGTTGATCTAATTCTATATAGTTCCATCCTCATGATTTGTAGATCTAATTCCATCGCCAGTCCCATCCTTATGATTTGTTGATCTAATTCTATCAGTCCCATCTCAATTATGTTTAGGTCTAATTCCATCGTCAGTTCCATCCCCATGATGTGTAGGTCTAATTCAATACATTCCCAACTCCATGTTCTTCAGATCTAATTCGATAGTCACATCCCCATGATTTGTAGATCTAATTCCATCACCAGTCCCATCCCCATAATGTGTAGGTCCAATTCCATCGGCAGTTTCGCCAGTTCCATCTGTATGATTTGTAGATCTAATTCTATGAGTCCCATCCCCATGATTTGTAGGTCTAATACCATCGCCAGTCTCATCCTTAAGATTTGTAGATCTAATTCTATCAGTCCCATCTCAATTATGTTTAGGGCTAATTCCATCGCCAGTTCTATCCGCTTGATTTGTAGATCTAATTCTATATAGTTCCATCGTCATGATTTGTAGATCTAATTCCATCACCAGTCCCATCCCCATGATGTGTAGGTCCAATTATATCGCCAGTTTCATCCGCATGATTTGTAGATCTAATTCTATCAGTCACATCTCAATTATGTTTAGATCTAATTCCATCGCCAGTTCCATCCCCATGATTTGTAGGTCTAATTCGATACAGTCCCATCCACATAATTCATCTGCTTACAATAAATGTGACAAATCTCTGTGAGTATGTATGTATGTAATCCACTTATCTCGAGAAACGTTCGTCCCACCGGCTTCAGATTCGGCACATGAATTAGATCTACAAATCATGTGGATGGAACTGGTGATGGAATTAGACCTACACATGATGGGGATGGGACAGATAGAATTAGATCTACAAATCATGCAGATGGAACTGGTGATGGAATTAGACCTACACATTATGGGGATGGAACTGGTGATGGAATTAGATCTACAAATCATGGGGATGTGACTGTATGGAATTAGATCTACAAATCATGCGGATGGAACTTGCTATGGAGTTAGACCTACACAAAATTGAGATGGGACTAATAGAATTAGATCTACAAATCATAAGGATAGAGCTGGCGGTGGAATTAGATCTACAAATCATTGGGAAGGATCTGATATAATTAGATCTACAAATCATGCGGATGAAACTGGCTATAGAATTTGACCTTCACATAATTGAGATGGGACTGATAGAATTAGATCTACAAATCATAAGGATGGGACTGGCGATGGATTTAGATCTACAAATCATGAGGATGGAACTGTATAGAATTAAATCTACAAATCATGTGGATGGAACTGGCGATGGAATTATACCTACACATAATTGAGATGGGACTGATGGAATTAGATCTACAAATCATACAGATGGAACTGGCGAAACTGCCGATGAAATTGGACCTACACATTATGGGGATGGGACTGGTGATGGAATTAGATCTACAAATCATGGGGATGTGACTATCGAATTAGATCTAAAGAACATGGAGTTGGGAATGTATCGAATTAGACCTACACATCATGGGGATGGAACTGGCGATGGAATTAGACCTAAACATAATTGAGATGGGACTGATAGAATTAGATCAAAAAATCATAAGGATGGGACTGGCGATGGAATTAGATCTACAAATCATGAGGATGGAACTATATAGAATTAGATCAACAAATCATGTGGATGGAACTGGCGATGGAATTAGACCTACACATAATTGAGATGGGACTGATGGAATTAGATCTACAAATCATAAGGATAGAACTGGTGGTGAAATTAGATCTAAAAATCATTGGGATGGATCTGATAAAATTAGATCAACAAATCATGCGGATAGAACTGGCGATGGAATTAGACCTAAACATAATTGAGATGGAACAGATAGAATTAGATCTACAAATCATAAGGATGTGACTGGCGATGGAATTAGACCTACAAATCATGGAGATGGGACTCATAGAATTAGATTTACAAATCATTTGGATGGAACTGGCGATGGAATTAGACCTAAACATAATTGAGATGGAACAGACAGAATTAGATCTACGAATCATAAGGATGGGACTGGCGATGGTATTAGACCTACAAATCATGGGGATGGGACTCATAGAATTAGATCTACAAATCATGCGGATGGAACTGGCGAAGGAATTAGATCTAAATATCATGTAGATGGGACTGGTAATGACTAATTTCATTAAAAGTCCCATCTCCATAGACATAGACATAGACACACACTGCTGCAGCAGTAACTCCATCATGGCTGCCGCTCAGGGGGAGGGGGGAAAGGGGCGGGCCCAGAAAGGCCTCTATTCACAGGAGGCAAGCAAAAATGATCACGCCATGATGTGAACGGCAATGTAGTTTCCGATGCACTACATTGCAGGCACTTTTTTGAGAGTGAAAAAAGAAGAAGAAGACACTTGTGACATGTGTGATCTTGGCAGGTTTCCCCAGAAAATGTGCCGATCTCAACAGGCACTAACGGTGGGTGGTTCGGATGGTCGATAGGCAGAGGAAAAAAGAGAAAATAGTGGAGAGAGAGAGAGAGAGAGAGAGAGAGAGAGAGAGAGAGAGAGAGAGAGAGAGAGAGAGAGACCATAAGCAGTTTAAACTAAATTATTAAGACCAGGAAAGCATCTGTGTCATTTTAGATTTTCCGTTACAGGCTATTAAAAAAAAAATAGGTGTACAAGGTCGCAGTGCTGCACACAAGTGGTTTTTGAACATTTTTGAAAAACCCTGAAAGCAGAGGATGGGATGTGATGGGACGTGAGCCCCAGTGAGACACGGTGCCGAAGACGGATGAGATGGAACTGCATGGTAAATGCATTACATTCAGGGATCTTAGAAGAACCATGATGACATTTATTTAAATTCACTCAGACTTTTTCAAACCCCTATGTGGTGTATGTGTATCTGTCACTTTTACTTTGGTTTATTTATTTGACAGGGGAGGGTGCACATCAATAAAACATTTCTGTAAACTCTGCATGTGCCAGACTCACTATAGCTAGAAGCTAATACCGTATAGGCTTTTCTGCATACACTGTGCCAAAATCTGCAATCTGCCTGTCTATGGATCTGTTTAATTCAGTTTGATTTGTTTTCATTCTTACCGTACATTCATTACCCACTTCAGCCCTATATACATTTCAGCATTTGAAAATAGCCGGTCTACAAGCTCACAATGCGTCGTATCTGAGCTTGTATCTGTCATTTGTATATGATTATTTATATACATTTGAAAGTACTTTTACTTTTGGTACTTTAAGAACATTTTGATGACAATACGAGATACTTTTACTTGAGTAAAACATTTGAGTACGTTTTCCACCACAGACCAGGAGAGTAGAGAAAGAGTGGCCTGGAATGGCCAGACTAATATCACTGCATATAATTACTAGTCTGGAATCTGTTCGGAACCTGCATTTCCAAGGGTTGGAGGGGAAAAAATGTTGATAAACCCATTCCGTATTCGCATACTGGGCCCTGATTGGCGCCCCACACAACTTCGGGGGGCAGCGAATATCACTGCATATAATTACTAGTCTGGAATCTGTTCTGAACCTGCATTTCCAAGGGTTGGAGGGGAAAAAATGTTGATAAACCCATTCCGTATTCACATACTGGGCCCTGATTGGTGCCCCACACAACTTCGGGAGGCAGTGTAATCCAATCACAACCCACTCACTGGCAGATTCGTCTGGTTTCCAAGCTAGAGAAAGACATGGAGAGCCTTTCTTTGTCTCAGTGTGTGTGTCTGTACAGACTGCTTCCTCCTGCAGTGACAGACGTGTCAGTAGGAACAGAGGGTGACAGCAGAACACCATGTGGTCGTGTCATCCACTCCAGACACTCTGTATACAGTAGAGGGTATGCGTATGCATAAAGTGAAGGGCAAATCGAGTGGCAGATCGAGTGGCAAAGTGAGTGCCAAAGTGAGTTTAATGTCGTTTAAGGTAATTTAATGCAATCAGATAGGACTTTTCTGTTTGAATGTATGGGCTGTCAAGGCCAGAAAGTAGTTTTTTTTTGCCACTCAGAAGGCGTTCCCCCATAACTTCCAGGTATGAAACCTCTTATCTCCATTTTTTTTGCTCGTAAATGAATGCCCTACTTGATCATACACCAGCTTCACACAAAAGTATCAAAAGTAGCAGCACGAAGCGACGCGTTTCGAGTTGTTTTGAGAACTGTACTTGTGCCATTTTTGAATTTGTCCAGTTATTGAGGTTTCCACCCGACAGAGACGTTACTGTATGTTATCTTCTGCCTTGGCCATCTGGCCAGTGATGTATATCAGACCAGTTACCCATATATGGAGACCCCTGGTACCCATAAATGGAGATCGACGTCTATGACATCTGACATCTTACATACCCTTGTATGCCCATATACTAGTAAGACACCTGAGGGTGGAATGCGACCTCAGGGTGACATGCGACCTCGCCCGCGCCAATTCTTGACCATCTGGCCAACCACAGCGTTTCTCTGACGATTCTAGTTGTTGTCATTCTGGGGGGAGTTTGTTCATGTTTTTGTGAGGGTATCAACCCTAGGAGACACGGGGAGAACATGCAAACTCCACACAGAAAGGCCCTATCACCAACCCCACCTAGGGTGTGAGCGATAGGGCCTAAACATGGAGATGTGGAGAACACTATTTATGGAGATAGTCCAGTCCATCATGTCATATGGGACTACCGTCATAGACAGTAGCCATTGTTAGGCCGGAGTCAATGGCTGTCTGTCTGACTGTCTGTACAGGAAGTGATGTCACATGACATACTTTTTATGCCCATATATGAGTCATTCTGTACCACATCTCCATGTTTAGGCCAAACAGGTTTGCTCCATTTCTCCATGTATAGGTCCAAATGCCCAACGTCGAGCTTGACAAGGAGGACACCGCACATTGTACCAGTTTGATACAAGAGCGAATAAGCGCTACACTTCTGGAATCCTGTGCGTCGACTTAAAGTCGGATCCAGGCCTAATAACTTTATATAGCCGCCCCGTTGCCACCTCCTTGTTACATTTTCTTTTCTGAGACACATTGTACCTCATCCACCCTTTCTTCTCTCTCCTTTTGGTATCTTTATCCTCCTCCTCCTTTTTTTCTTTTTTATTCTTCTCTTTTTTGTCTTTCTTAGTCTTGTGTATCCTTCTCTTTTGGCTACTGTCTATGACGGTAGTCCCATATGACATGATGGACTGGACTATCTCCATATATAGTGTTATCCACATTTCGTGTAGCCGCCCCGTACAGGAAGTGATGTCACAACTCGCTGACATCACACTGACATCACTCCCATACAGAAGGAAGGTTACGGAAGGAAGGTTACGGAAGGAAGGAAGGAAGGAAGGTCACTCAAGCGACACGGTTTTTCAGAGTATATGCGACCTTCGGTCGCAAAATAATATTGATGACATCAGGGATCTCCATATATGGGCATAAATGGGATTCTGTTGGTGTGGTTCCCTTGACATCACAGTGATGTCAGAGTGGCAAACCCATTGACCGTAAAAAAGCGCACACGTCCAGACAGATGGAGACACGATGTTCCATTTCTCATACTAAACTGCGATCTTCGGTCACAATTAATCTGGCTGGTCAAGTCATCATTGTGATGTCAGAGCAGAGCAGAGCAGCTATACCCATATCTGGAGTCTATGAGGTCAGATGTATTGGCCAGCTCCATATATGGAGATGTCTTGGCCATATATGGAGCGTGACATGAGGCGTGACTCACGGAAGGACATGATCTGCATGGTCGCAATCAGCATCATGGTGATGATGCCATAACAGGCCGCTTAACGTGTTGGCCTAAAAGTGTCTGTCCGTTTTGTTTGAATAGCTATGATTGGCTTCCAAAGTTTAGCAGATGAGCCTGTTTGGCATAAAATGCCACAAACAAATCATTTCTGATTAGAAGGAAGAGTCAACATCCCAGGAAACACTTACCGTAGGAACCAAGGGAACACAATAGGAACTAAGGCCCTGTTTAGACTGCAATGCTCTGTAGAGAAAACGGCGAGGTCCCGGGACATCGCCGGTGCGTTGTCACTTTTTTCCAGCGTTCATACGAACACATACCAGTGAATGAAATGATGTAGTTTGCAGGATTGCAGAAGTAAAAGTATTGGAAATTGGAAATGCTCAAGTTAAGTAAAAGAATACCTCAAAACTGTACTAAAGTACAGTACTTGAGTAAATGTCGTTGTCGTCTGAACGGAAGGCATATCTGACTTTTCATTTTGCGGAATTCTCGTTGCAAAAACGCAGTGTAAACGAAGCCTCAGGCAACACATATGAACCAAAGGGAACATACATAAATCCAGGGCTCAGCTCAGAAAATCTTAGATAGAGAGTAATCTCCCTGCAGGGCTCCTCTGCGGTTGGCACTCCTCTGACCTTTCTGGGGGAAGAGGAGTGCTTTCTGGTATATAAGTCATCAAAAGGAAATATGTACTCATGTGCAAATATAGAAATGGGACGGAGAAAGGGAGAATGAGCAGTGTAAAATGCAAATGAATCATTACCTAGAGATTGAGAGATTTTAGATTCCAAACAGAAGAAAAAAAATAGGCAAAAATGAATTCCAAAATGTAAGCACAAAGGAGTCCAATCAGAGAGACAGAGTGAGAAAAGCAAATGACTCAATTGTGCATAAGCCTATAGAGAGACAAGACAGAGAGACACGAAGAAAAGTAAGAGAAGGCGCCAGAGAGAGAGAGGCAGAGAGAGAGAGAGAGAGGCAGAGAGAGAGAGAGAGAGAGGCAGAGAGGCAGAGAGAGAGATAGAGAGAGGGAGAGGGAGAGACGGAAAGAGAAAACAGGACCATAGGCTGTAAAAATGAATGGACACCGTCACGCCATTGGTTTCTACAGACCGTAAACGAGGCCTATTTCACAGCGACTGCAAATCCGCCATCTTTCTATATCCACTCCAGAAATTAAGCCGGAAATGAATCAAATGAATGCTATTGGCTGGAGGACAGGTCTTCCCTCTGTACAACCAGTAGAAAGCCTAGAAACATAGCCTACTTTATCATTAATTTTAGTGTTTATGAAAAGGTTTACTGAGAAAACACTAACTCGATAATAAAACCAAAACCTCATAGAGATACATTGAGATAACAATGTCTTGACACCAGAAGAAGGTTGAAATAGCGACATCTACTGTACCATTAATAGGAACAGCAGATTCTATAACTAAGCCCCCAGAACGGCTTGTAAATATTGAAGCTACTGGCCAAAGCTGGAACCGCAGGCGGGGTGAAAATTAAATGCACGAGCAAATAGCAAACGAGCGTGCCGCTGGGGTCTGCTATGGGGTTCAATGGACGTCGTTTGACGTTTGTGACGGTCGTGAGTCTCGTGACGTAATTACGTCTCGACCAGAGTTGGGATCCGTTACTCCAAAAAGTAGTGCACTACATATTACATATTACCTCTGAAAAAAGTAGTGCCTTACACTACTTCATTACTTCCTGGAGAAAGTAACTTGTTACACTACTCGTTACACTACTTTTGCGTTACTCCATAAAAAAGCCTGAGATGCATTGCCAACATATATTAGATGTATTAAATATTTATTATATATTATTATAATATCTAATACAATACAGTTATGTTGTTCAATGAAGTGAGCAGGGCTCACTGGTGGTCATTTGAATGAGTCTAATAATAATAATAATATTAATAATACGAAGTTATAATAATTAATCAAAATTATAATAATTAAATTATTTCTGAGCCCCTGTGGCCTTATTTAGCTCACATATGAGTTTATTCATTTATTTATGGACATACATGGTTTCCACCTGACATTATAGCCTATAGTTCTGTATCCATATGTCAGTCAGTTTAAGCAGATTTCATTCCATTTGGCTCCTATGAATTTTCCAGTCCAGGGGTGGACATGACCTGGCGGAGATTCTCCCCCCACAGAGCGCAGCAGGTCATATAGTAATTATTATAATTTGTATTAGTAAGTAGGTAGTTCTGTAGTCAAATACAGCTGGGGGGCTTATTACCCCAGGGGGGGCCTATTCCCCCACTCTACCCTACTGTAGCAGGCGAAAGTGATGGAACTACAATGAGATGACTCCGTGTGCAGCAGAAGCACTAAAACAATGTCAAACTAATTCTAGCAGCGGAAAACTTCCCATTTGCTTAAAAAAGCAACATGCAGCGATGGTTTTGCATAAGGAATTATTAATTGTCCGTCATCATCAGCTCATGTCAGAGTCTCAGAGCAAAGGTGAGGTGCTCTTTTTCCCTCTCTCTCTCAGCCTACCGTACATTTCCAGTAGGCTAATTCATTCTTGTGGCTCGCTGGATATTTAATACTCACTATTTGGGGGTTTTAATGTATCTTGTCACGTGTAGGATATTAATCTAGGCTGTGATTCAAACGTCGGCTTTGCGCACCTCGTGATGCGCTGCCGTGCCACTCTTTTTTTCTCTTTTCTCTCTCTCTCTCCCTTTCTCTCATGGGCAAAAGGTAACTCATTTCTTTGCTTGATATTATAAATATCCGTATTTGGGGGGTTTGCTGTTTTTAGTCCCTTGTATTAATCTATATGCGATGGTTATCAAATGTCGGGTGGCTGCTGGCTGCGGCTTGATTGCCACAGTGTCACCGTGACCTGCTGCTGCGCTGACAATCAAATGTGTTATCAAATGTGTTTGATTACCTCTTCTTTGGTTAGTTATTTTAGATAAATGGCAGTTCCAATGTTTTAAAAGACAAGTGATGATGTTTACAATCGGTTCCTGCTGAAGGCAGAAGCAGAAACTGCAGGCACGAAAGTAGCGAGTAGCGAGTAACGCGACCAGGCAGTATTTGTAGTGTTATTATTATTTCGGAGGAGTAGTACCGTTACACTACTCGTTACCGAAAAAAGTAGTATTATTACAGTAACGCGTTACTTTGTAACGCGTTACACCCAACTCTGGTCTCGACGTAACAAAATTTGGCACATCCTGGATATGCCAATTTCCCTCACAATGCACCTGGATTAGGGTTAGGGTTAGGGTTTGGCATAGTTTTACTGAGGTTAAGGTTAGGGTTAGGGTTAGAGTTAGGCATAGTAAGCTAATGGCTAAACACAGCTGAGCTAGGCTAGTAGATAAACAAAGAAAGAGTGGTCGCAAACGAGTGACGTCAGCGACTACACAAGTGAATGGCTGTTGTCGCCATCTCATGGTGAATATGCAGAATTACACAGGTGCGCTGATAAGAGACTATCAAGGTGAATTGATCCAGGTGTGTTAGGGGTGTGTGGTGAACGACAAAACGAGCGCTCTTACCCCAATCTCACTGAGTTATCCAAACTGACTGTAACATATATATATATATATATATATATATATATATATATATATATATATATAAGTATACAGTATACAGTATATACTCTATGACTATAACCCCTTGAACAGGACATACAAGTGTACTGTTATCAGACTACTGAGAGGTTGTTTGTGACACATCAATCAACTGTCGACTGCAATAGTTAACTCCTCCTCCCCCCCCCCCCCCCTCTCTCTCCCTCTCCAACCCTCTCTCCTATTCTTTCTCACATTTTTTTAAGGTCAGGAAGTGACAGCCTACGTGCATGGAATGACACTGACACTTTAACGATGCATCATTCATATTCACTGTTCATCTAATGAAACATTACAACATTCACACACTAACACACATTTGCACAATTTGTTCACAGCAGTAGCTTTTCAGAGTTAAGGTTTTCCACGCGGTGGTGAGGACACAAGGGCAGAGGTCAACGCAGATATCTTTGGATCAATAAATCGATCCAACCAAGTCATAAAATATCAATGCCATCTGCCTCTAACTATACTCCATTGCAGAATATTTGACCGTGGTGACCGATAACAAACCATAACAAAGTACTCAGTGAGCACAGCTTGACCATATGGTAAGAGGCCAACATAGATGAACCTGGCTGCCCAGAGAGGACATGCTGTGTTCTCACTGCAAGGAGTGGTAGAGATCGAGCTCCACAGGTATAAAAAGATAAACACGGATATCTTTTGACCCTGCCCAGGCAATCCTGCTTATTAGGTGAGAAAGCTGGATGGGCAGGGTTGTAAGAAAATGTAGCAGCCTGCCACCAAACGAGGGACAAGGGGATGTTATTAAAGGAGTAGTTCACCCCCAAAATGACTTTCTTTCTATTGATTACTCACCCCATGGAGACGTGAATTCATGGATATTTTTTTGTTTTTGTCACATTAATAAGCCAATAAAGCCCCTAAGCCACTAAAGCCCCCATTGATTCCGGTAGGGGACCCAAAGTTGGGTCCCCTACCGGAATCAATGGGGGTACATTTATTATAATCAAATTATTGGCTTAGGAATGCGACAAAAACTAAATAGTATCCATGCATTCAAGTCTCCATGGTGTCGAGTAATCAATAGAAAAAAGTCGTATTGGGGGTGAACTACTCCTTTAATGCTTTGGCAATATAAGAATGCTTGCCGTGCCAATAAAGCAAATTTAAACGTGTGCACGTACGAGCGTGTCTGCTGTCTTTAACTCCTACTGTAAACTCAGGCAAAGCATTGACATTGTTTAAAACAGAACTCAATGCATGAGATCAAGAATCAAACCGTACTGAGGCGGAATTGTGTGTGTGTATGTGTGAGTGTGAGTGTGAGTGTAAGTGTGAGTGTGTGTGTGTGTGTGTGTGTGTGTGTGTGTGTGTGTGTGTGTGTGTGTGTGTGTGTGTGTGTGTGTGTGTGTGTGTATTTGTATTCATTTATTCACTATTGTGTATTCAGCAGCCTGACAGGCTTACAAATACGTAAGTCCTACGCGCCTCAGCCAGCAGAAGGTAGAAGGGCTCGTCGGTGCTCAACAGGGACAAGTTGTATCAGAGAAAATAATAATAATACCTGGGCACTTCAGTAGAGAGAGACTTTATTTCCCCATAGTGACAACTGCATTCATGGTCTGGAGAGGGCACTTTTTACAGACAGATAAAAGGACAGGCTTTTGATGTCTATGTGTGCACGTGCCTGACCTGGACTGTGGAGTGTAGCCTGGGAAGCAATCGCCTGGGATCGCTTCCAATTTCGGGCTTTTGATCCGGTCGGGAGCGGATTGCGTCCTACGTCATTTTGTTGTCAAAACGGACAACAGTTTTAACCAAGTAAGCGCATGCGTAGCCTGGTGGCGCCTGCGCAAGTAGTTGTTGTTTTCGGTTAAAACTGTTTCCGGTTTGGTAGTTCCTGCCAAAGTGTAGTCTGTTTTTACTACAAAATGACGTAGGATGCCATCGGTCTAGACCGGATCAAACAACCTGTTTAGTAAACGAAGACCAGGCTTTCCCCCAGCAAGCCTGGTGACGCGAGGTTAACTGGAGTGAGGTGGGATGATTGATGTTTTTCGTCTTCCTGAGAAGACGAAAGTCGAAACGTCAGTCACCCCTGCAAAACATTGATGAAACACGTGCAGACCAGTCGAGTGAATGTATGTACTGTATATTCACGATACCCCGCCTGTTCCAACTATAACCTGTCTTCTAGAGTCTTCTGTCTTCTATCCATCCTCTCTTGCAGGTCATTGAAGGTTACATTGTTCATCTGCCTGCCTTCACCAAACACTGTCAATGCTTGACCTTTACGCACGCATGCACGCACGCACACACAAGCATTGATGCACAGGCGTTGAAGCGTGCATGCACTCTCTCTCTCCAGTATGTGTGCAGGTAACGGCTGCTGTAAGTCCTTCGTGTTACAGAACCCCAAATGTCACCAGGTTCTGACTCTCTTTGTTCACTGACTGAACAGAGGAAAAAAAAGTTAGTTTATCTCTCTTCTGTCATCCCTCTTGTCTCTTTTTCTCTCTTCTCCACTTACAGAACTCAAACAGTCGTCCCATCCGCTGCCCCTTCCCTCATGGAAGCTTCATTTATGGAAGATAATTACACTCCAAATGTGGAACTGAGATAAATGTAAGAAAAAATAAACTAACAAACACAAAGGCCTTATTAAATGTTGCCTCATTAAATGTCACTTTCATCGCCTTATCGGGGGGAGAATAAATACATAAAAACACCAGCAAGGGAAGATGAATCAGAAAGGGAGTTCCAGTGAAAATTGATATCGACAAATGCAAATGGCAGAGAGTTGATTTTTTTTAACTGACACACACAAAGAAAACAGTAGGCAACCAGGCCTGGTGGAGAGCTACACTCAGAGGAGCACACTTTTCTAGTTCATTATTTGCTCTGAATAAATGACTGAATGATGGAGAAGTATTTGAAGATTCTGAATCTGTGTATGTGAGTAGCCTACATTATAATGTTTGCATCATATATAGACTGCATTGCGCAATACAAATGAAATGTTCTTGACTTCAGTACACACAAGCGTTCCACACATGCATGCACACAAAAGCTAAATAATTATCTTCAAGACCAGGAGGATTAGACCATTGTGAGAAAGGTTAGTTTAACAATAGCGATGTGTATTGTGTCGTTAGAAATCCATTCATTTGGCACATGCATGCGCTTGGCTAAGGAGCCACTGGACAGATGCTACCATCTGCAGGCTTGTTGTGACTGAACGTCTCTATGACAGATTCCCGCCTAGACGGAATGATATGTGGGCAGCGATGATCCTTGGCTGGCCTCACGTAGCCGCGGGACAACCGCCCAGAGTGGAGGAGGGCTGTGGCGCTGTGGCGCTGTGCCCCCCCCCCCCCCTCCAGATGTGCACTTCATGTTTGTGAATCACTTGATGCCAAATGCCTCGCAAACAATCTAATTTTGGTGGGCTCCGTCTTTATGTTGTTTATCATATTAGAGTGGTGCTCATCTCTCCAAGCTTCCCAACAGAGGAGAATCGGGTAGATTATATTGCACGTTCTTGTCGGGTGGAAAACTTGTCCAAAACTGTTCGTTTTGTAATTATCATTTGGAAAGGGATTTAAAATAGTTAAAATAGCCGATCTGTGCGAGGCGTTGTGTGCTTGTAGATCGGCTATTTTCACTAGTCTTGTGCGACAGTCTTGTATTATGAAGCAGGGCTTTACTTTACGAAAAAATCTACACATTTGAAACTTGGTGATATGAAAGCCCAGCAAACACCCTCAGAGCTGGTGAACTGTGCATATATGACTGCATCCAGCTGCACCACAGGCCTGGAAACCAGACAAATCTACCAGTGAAAAAACTAAAAACAATAGCCCTCGGCATATTAGTCTGGCCCCGCTCGGTTGTGACTGGATTTCGATGCGGCCCAGATCGATCAGGGCCCAGTATGCAAATATGGGGGACTTTTTTTTATCCGCCCCTTGGAATTGCAGGTTCCACCCAGAGATTCCAGACTAATATCTACGCAGTGATATTAGTCTGACCATGCCAGGTGTGTGTGTGTGTGTGTGTGTGTGTGTGTGTGTGTGTGTGTGTGTGTGTGTGTGTGTGTGTGTGTGTGTGTGTGTGTGTGCGTGCGGTAGAGATGCGCGGATAGCTGTTTTAGCCGCGGTGGACCGCGGTGATCCGCGGTGCAGTCGGATCAAATATAATTATTAGTTAATTTCGGATATCCGCGGATGAAATAATGCAGGAAATAAATTATGGCCTAATATATCTATCAATAAAAAGCTAAATCTAGGTATGCTTGTGTCTGTGTTAGTGTGTGTTATTTTGTATAATTTGTAAAGTAACCATCATTTTTCATGAGGCAATGTGCAGTCCACGATAAAACTAAACAGCTGTGTCCACTTAAAGGCAACGGCATCACGGCATGCATCGTTGCACTCATTACCTCTGGTCGCGCTGCGCTAAAAAGTGAATCTCTCTCAGCTCCATAGTCCATATTGTAAAGTACTGTACAGTAGGTAAGTTAAACTTCCCACTAAGTTGTGTTTGTTCCTCTCTCTTTCGCTCTCTCCCTCGCTCTCTCTCTCTCTCGTGTCTCTGACTCTGTCTGCCTGCATGTCTGTCTGCATCGACGCAGCACCGACTCCAAAAAAAAAAAAGAAAGAAAAAAGACGAACGGAGACATTCCGTAGGCTAGATCAATGCATTTCTGTGATCGCATAACTAAGAAAACTAACAGGGAATAGCCTACCAGAAAATAATATTAGCCTAATAATAAGGGTAATCTATCTATAAATGCGAGAAGTCTCTGCGTGTCTGTCTGTCTGTGTGTCTGTAATCCGCGTATCTCGAGAACCGTTCGTCCCACCGGCTTCAGATTCGGCACGCGCGTTCCCCGCCGCGGTTTTCCCGAACCGGCGCGAAACGTTCGGAATCTCCTTATGCGGGGTTGATTGTTGACATCAGGCTGTTCCGGAGGAAATCGGCGAAAGCTCTGACTCATTGTGACATCACTTCATAAAAGGCTCTGACATCACGTACGCCACATGAGTCAACAAGAAATCTCTGTGAGTGTGTATGTATGTATGTAATCCGCGTATCTCGAGAACCGTTCGTCCCACGGGAACGTTCGGAATCTCCTTATGCAGGGTTGATTGTTGACATCAGGCTGTTCCGGAGGAAATCGGCGAAAGCTCTGACTCATTGTGACATCACTTCATAAAAGGCTCTGACATCACGTACGCCACATGAGTCAACAAAAAATCTCTGTGAGTGTGTATGTATGTATGTAATCCGCGTATCTCGAGAACCGTTCGTCCCACGGGCACGCGCGTTCTCCATATATGGGCATAAAATGAATGCCCCCATATATGGGCATAAAATGGATTGCAGACAGACAGATACAGATATCTCCATATATGGACATAAATGGACAGAGGCAAACAGATGGTCAAAGATCTCCATATATGGGCATAAAATGGACGCAGACAGACAGATACAGATATCTCCATATATGGGCATAAATGGACACAGGCAAACAGATGTTCAAAATGGGTCCTATGACAACAGGTATAATGAGGTTTGCATTAAAGGGGGAACCGGCACTGTGTCTGCAACACAGTTGGAGGCACAGACAGATACTCCATATATGGGCATAAAAAGATAGACATATATCTCCATATATGGGCATAAAATGGACCCAGAACTATAACTGCAGTGATCTCCATATATGGACATAAAATGGACGCCGACAGACAGACAGACAGATACAGATATCTCCATATATGGGCATAAATGGACACAGGCAGACAGATGGTCAAAACGGGTCCTATGAAAACAGGTATAATGGGGTTTGCATTAAAGGGCGGGACATTCATTCCCTATTTACATTGTTCCGAGTTGGCCAGGTCGCCGACTAGACGCTGGGCCGCCCGCTTCTAGTAATAATAATAATACTTTTGAAGTTGCGGATGAGGATGGATGCGGATTTATAAATTGGATGATATAACTAATGCGGTTGGATAATGGGCGGATAATTAATTTGCGCGGATGGATTCGGATGACTTCAAAAGCCTATCTGCGCATCACTAGCGTGCGGGCGTGCGTGCGTGCGTACGTACGTAAAGTGCGCACACGTGCAATGTTATCTATCACTCATTAGGGCTTGTGCAGTTAGGATCGGTGTCTGATTAATAGCTTAATTGATTAAGTGGCCCGGAGATTGATTGGTGGAGTCTGGCCAGAATGGATTCATTAGAACGGTGATAGATCAATGAGATCTGGCTGCAGCTGTTGGGTCTGGCTCTGGACGGCACCGCAGCATAATGGACATCATCCGTCTGTCTGTGAATCATGCATGGAGACACGCGCACGCACGCACGCACAGGAGAACAACCTGGCTCTCAACGTTGACAAGACAAAAGAGATAATCTTCTACTAGGCCTCCCAGAGAGCACTCAGCCATCCAGATCGGGGGGCTGCAGTGGAGAGGGTCAAAGAGTTCTTGGGGGTGCAGGTGCACATCACTGAAGATCTCACCTGGGCATTGCAGGCAGAGAGAGTGGTCAAGAAAGCACAACAACGCCTCTACTTTCTCAGGAAGCTGGCATGGGTCCCAATGTCCTCAGAGCTTTCTACAGAGGCACCACAGAGAGCATCCTGACAGGCTGAGAGAAGGAGAGGAGAGAAGGCAAGAAGACAAGAGAGGAGGTATGGAAGAGACTATTTTCACACAAACAACTAAGCAACCCTTTCACTTTCCCAAAGTGCCTCCCTGTGTTGCAACCAGTCCTGTAGCATACTGTAGAATCTGAGACCAGATTTCTGACCTCCCGAGTGGTGGGACAGAGTTGTGGTCTGACCTGCTGAATGGTGGGGTAGAGGGCTCTGTGACTCTCCCGAAAAGGCGCCCCAGCATTGGTGAAGAATATTTTATATACATATATATATATATATATATATATATCTTTTAGATCGTCTATTTTCACTATTTTAAATCACTTTTGAAATGGTAAATACAAAAGGTTTTGGACAAGGTTTCCAACCCACAAAAAACGATATAATCTACCCGATTATCCTCTGTTGGGAAGCTTGGAGAGAAGAGCACCGCTCTAATACGATAAACAACATAAAGACGGAGCCCACCAAAATTAGATTGTTTGCGAGGCATTTGGCACCAAGTGATTCGCAAACATTAAGTGCACATGTGGGGGGCCACCACAGCCCTCCTCCACTCTGGGCGGTCGCCCCGCGGCTACGTGAGGCCAGCCAAGGATCAGAACACACACACACACACACACACACACACACACACACACACACACACACACACACACACACACACACAAACAGGAGAACAACCTGGGTCTCAACGTTGACAAGACAAAAGAGATAATCTCCTGAGAAGTCTCCCACCAAAATGAAGCAACAATAGGATAAGCAAGGAGTAGTTCACTCCCAAAATGACTTTTTTTCTATCGATTACTCACCCCATGGAGACTTGAGTTCAATAATATTTTTTAGTTTTTGTGGCATTCCTAGCCAATAATTTGAGGAGACTCTTTGTAGGTAAATATATTGTCCGTAAAAGTATCTCCATCAGGAGAATAATGGGATTTCAGAGTCACTACATTCCTGCACCATGATTGGCGTATCATTGCTGTATTATAAAGCAAAGATAAAGAGCATTAAAACTGTCCTGTTAATAGAGGGTAAGTCCAGGTCATTCTACCATGAAGTATGTCCGTGAATCGTCCAGCCAAGGTCTCTGATAGATGTTGACGTCCCTCATCTCCCGGTAGAAATGGATTCTCGCCCGCAGCTCCAAAAGCTTATTCTCCAAGGACTGAGCATTGGACAATAGAATGGATGACACATCGTCTGTATGAGGATTCCAGCTCGCCTTCCCCGGTGCAAATGTCTCCGTTTCAGTCTCTTTGTTGTTGTCAGCCGCAGGACATTGGAAGACTTGCGTCGGAAATACAATCTCTGGCGGAGGAACCGACAGTCGTTCTGTTCAGTAGCATTTTCATGTCATACAGTATGAACATTCTACACCAGTGGTCTTCAACAGGGGGTCCGGGACCCCTAGGGGGTCCTCAGAGTTACTACAGGGAGGGGGTCCTTCAAATCATTGTTTGATATCATTTTTTTCTTGTTTTTTATATTAACCCTAACGTCCATAGTCTGAGCACTTTAGCCAAAAATAGCAGATCTACAAGCTCACAGCAAAGAGGTTTGCTGTAGAGGGGAAAAGAGCACACTAAGTACAGAGTGAAAGGTCAAGTTTCTTAAGTATTGACGGTTCAAGTGGTTAAATATCTGAAAAACAGAAATTTACATGAATCCACACTGATGATTGTGCTGTCAAATGATGAAACTATATGGAATTTATGAAAAGGTTGTGGGGGTCCCTGCTTCATCTCTCTCTCAACTAAGGGGTCCTTGGCCTGAAAACGTTGAAGACCCCTGTTCTACACCAATGTGTGCTGTGATGAAAGTACAGGGGTGCTGCCAGAATACTTTGATAATAATATTAATATTACCTTCCTACGCTAACCCCCCCCCCCCCCCCCCCCCCCCCCCCGTCATCAATGTTTTTTTTTTTATCATTCTTCTTTACTTTATTATGCTCCTGTTCTTTTTATACTCAAATGTCCTTTCATAATGTTTTGTTTATGTCTTCATTTTGTTCTGTCTTGATGTCTTAATACTTTTGTTGTTTTGTGAAAAACACTTTGATTTGCCTGTGTGTTGAAATGTGCTATATGCAAATTTTCTCTCATAAAACAGTTTATCTAGAGGAATGTCACTGCGCGCCTCGGTCCGTGCATGTTCTGGACAACACAGACTGGAAAGATGCCCACTATCATCACCAAGTAGTAGCCAACAAAAGAAAGGAAGACAAGAAAAGTCCTCCAGCAGCAGATGTGTTTCACTCCTGTCAGTTGTAGGCAAAAATCCTGTAGAGCAGGGTTCCCCAATAGGCGGCCCGCAGGCCATTTGCGCCCCACGGGGGGCTACTGTCTGGCCCACACCAACCCCAGTAATAATGGTGGTATAAGAGCAGCTACAAAACTAGTATATCGTCGTTGTCGGCTGGAAATCTCGTATCTCCAAATTTGTACGTTCTTTCGCGAATCATACAAGGCCGTCACACAAAAGTAGTGAAAACCGATCTACAAGCACACAACGCCTCGCAACGCGAGGCGTTGTGTGCTTGTAGATCGGCTGTTTTCACTAGTTTAAATAATTTTTTAAATGATAAATTCAAAACGAACGGTTTTGGACACACAAGATTTTCACCCGACAACGACGATATCTGAACTGTCGCTGGAGTAGCAGGAACGCCGCCGTCGCCCCCTGCAATGTTGTGGCCCCCGGCTTGGTACCCTAGACAGAGGATCACGTTTTCTCGCCTGGCTATGCACCATGGCTTCTTGCATTTTCCTGCGTTGGCCCAGCCTTTGAGCTCCCTTTCCAGTGATCCAGCTGTGTAACATGTCAGTAATTGACTTTGCTTCAAAATGACACTTCACTGAGCGCGGAGCTTTGCTGTTCTCAAGTCGAACCTGATCAAGTGGAAGATGCGAGGAGGGAAGTTTGAGTATTGGCACTTAGCTTCTCTCTCTCCTCCTTCCATTCTCTAGTTTCTAACGATTCCCTCATTTGCTCTCCTAGCCCTTGATAAAGCGTTGCCTAAAATAAACTTGGATAACACAGCGGACAAGACACACATGCACACGCGTACACGCGCGCACACGCACACGCACACGCACACACACACACACACACACACACACACACACACACACACACACACACACACACACACACACACACACACCGTGTGAGAGTGCACATGAAACAGAGGCCTTTTTTGACAAGTCCTTAACAAAAGATGGCTGGGAGCGCCACGCACCCAGCGCTTCTATCCCAACGTGTCAATCCCATAAATAGAAGCTCTAATGAACAGAGAGAGGGAGCATGCATTAGTGCAGTGCATGCACGCACACATGGGCATGCACGTGAATGTGCGATCCAAGTGACTTTCTCTGTGCTACACTTTTATTTACTGGCGGCAGATTCTGTTTGAACTGACTCAGAGAGGCTTCGTATAATGACAGCCACACGCACACACACATGCACGCTTCCACGCACACACGCACGCGCGCGCACACTATTGAAATAGAGATGGGGGCACTGTGAAGGTCTCAGCAATCACTGACAGGCTCACCCCTGGTCTCTTTCCCATTTGACGTTCATTAAATCTGCACCTCACCTCACCTCGTCTGTTTTATTCTTGGCTCTCTGTGGCCACACACTGTCTAATCATCAACACCTCTAATCATCTTTTCACCTTTCTTTCCCTCACTCATCTCTCTCTCTCTCACACACACTCTCTCTCTCTCTGATATTGTACCTTAGCTTCTGCTGACTAGCTTGCAGCTCATGTACAGTAAGCTGCAACATATGCAATAAGCATGAAGTAGGCATGAACCCATGCATTCTCACTTTCAAGCCGTCAAGCGGGTGACGGCCTGGAACGTATATGACCATACGGCAGTATTTTACTTTTTGGGGGTGTACCACAATGTTACATGCTGAAGGGGAAGGGGTGATTTATGATTCTGTACCCATCGGGCCGTAACTCATGACTGAGCCGAGTGAGGACTGCTGAGTCGGGTGAAGCGGACTTCGCCACGTTCTGCACTGTGTGTACTCGCTCGCCATGCCTCTCGTGGCTCAAGTCTGTTTGTTTTTGCGAAGCCGTCACTATAATACTACTTGAGAGTGGGAATATGTTGCAGGAAACACACACACACACACACACACACAAACACACACTCTTGTGATGAACTGGCTGGTTTAGATGTCAGGCTACAGTATATGTATGACAAGGTGGTGATAAGATGCAGAATCATTCAAATGATGAGTACCATAGCATAGCATTTATCTCAACCTTCAACACCACATTCACACACGGCGTGAGCGTGTGTTGAGTCAGCGAGCGTGCGCTCACACCGTGTGAATTCCGTCTGCCGCACGGTTGAGATTAAATCTACCGACGGCAGCAGCAGCAGCAGCGTGTGAAGATGATCATTAGATGTTCATTCCCTCTAAAGGCCCTCCTCAAACAGACATTCCTGACCTCCCTTCACACCTCCTCCTCTCCTCCCCTCTCCTTTTACATCTCTGTGTCTGCTTTCATTACGGTTAAACTGTATTTAAGTACTGAGCCTTTCAGATGAACAAAGATTCCGACGTACGTCATTCAACCTTCTGCTGTGTTGTCTTCATGTTCAGAAACTCTTTCTCTCTCTGTCTCTTTCACTCTCTTTCTCAGAGAGAAAGTTGGCATAGATCTGTCTTGGAATAATACCAAATAACTTCATGCCTTTTCAACTCTCTCTCTTCATTTTTTCTCTCATCCTATTTCCTCCTCCTTCTCCTCCTCTTTGTGTTCCCTCCATCCTCTCTGTCCCTCCACTCTCTTCTTTTCCCCCCTTTATTGTTCCACAGAAAACTCATTACAGTCAGTCGACACTCACTGCCCCCCCTCTGTGTGTGACTCTCTCTTCTATAACTCTTGCTTTCTCTATATCTCCCTTTCTTTCTTTCTCTTTCTTCTCTCCCCCTCGGCCTTATTGCCTTCTTTCTTCCCTCTTCCTCCTTTAATTCGCTCTCATCTATCGAGGGATTGGTGGATCTCGGGGAGCGTGTCAGTCACACACAGACGAGCACAATCCATCCATCTTAACGCACCTCAGCCCCACGTGAACTCTCTGCCAATTAGGTTCATAAGTACAACATGCACAGATGTGTGCACACACACACACACACACACACACACACACACACACACACACACACACACACACACACACACACACACACACACACACACACACACACACACACACACACACACACACACACAGCGCCCACAGGCAAAATCATACGTGTGCACGCATACACACTGAGACAGGCAGGTTGTCGGTCACACTGGCTACAGTCTGAGCAGCTTCCTGTCCGGTCGGCGTATCGTTCCATATCTCTGTTCCTACACCGGGGTTTTAATTCTAGAAGCACAGAGGAGCCTCATTACAGACACACAGAGAGGCAGCATAGAGAAACAGAGGCAGCACAGAGACTCAAGACACACCAGGGATAGAAGATACACTCCCTTTTCAGCCTGATGTAACAGCTCCCAACATGGTAGCTGCTTGTAGCCAAGAAAAAATAAATCTAAACTTCTCTCATCAAATCCACCCCTGAATAACTGTCGACTGGATGGGGGGGTTGCATAAAAACCTGCAAAGTGTCCTTAAGCAAGAGGTTACGTCCTTACAGAGTCTGCGGTTCATATCCGCCCAGGCCGCCCTGCCCTGCTGTGCATTTTCATTCCAAATGTAGCCTAAGATGACAGGGAAAAAAGAAAAACTAGTTTAAATTAAATGAAATACAACATTTCAATTGAACTTGGTTTGGTTTCTGAACATCTAACACAGTAAAGAGAGAGAGAGAGAGAGAGAGAGAGAGAGAGAGAGAGAGAATGTACAGAAACCTCCTCTTTCCAAGTTTTAAATTTGTATGTTTTTTTCTGTAAATTAAAGCTACTTCATCATACAAAATTGTCACAAAAAGTAATGAAAATAGCAGATTGCACACAACGCCTCGCGTAGATTGACTATTTTCACTATTTTAATTGTTTTTAAAAAATAATAACAATTAAGGTTTTGGACATTCAAGGTTTCCACCTGATAACGACGATATACATACACTATACTGCAATCCGGGTCTCCTGCACACGGACCAATATTTATACTGCTGAGCTAAGAGCACATTTGGGCAGGGGAGAATGGGAGATACACAGATATCATACTTTGAGGTTCAAGCAATACCTCTCATCAACCAGTAGGTGTCCTCCCCAACCACAGGGTCACAGGTTTTTAATAGAAGAGATGGGAGACCAGCTCCAACCTCTGCAGTTGTGTTAGTTACAACTGTTACTCTGTCATACAGATTTCAATAAGAACAAAATACCCTGGCGTAGCATGAGTGACGTCAGGACCTCGGCACTCTATTCTGAGGTGAGGTACTCCCCTCTCGTGTCCACCAGAGTATCAACATGATCTACCACAGTGAGAACCACTGATCTACCATAACGATTGGTCAAAATATGTCCGTAGACGGACAAATGTGGCAAAGACGTGGCCTTGTCTGTGGACAATTTTTTGATTTACTGTTTTACACGCCATTG
>NC_137812.1:26311555-26316555 GCF_963921795.1 Nannobrachium achirus | reverse complement strand
GATCTCCATATATGGGCATAAAAGGGATTCTGTTAGTGTAACGTCACAGTGAAGCAAGAGCGTGATATCAGAGCGGCAAACGCATAGACTGTAAAAACGTGTACACGTCCAGACAGACGGACACGGCCAAGCTGTGGCGGTTCTCATAGTAAACTGCGACCTTCGGTCGCAATGAGACTGGTTTGGTTTGCCAGAAAACCAATGTGTTTCAGATGAAAGTGCACTGTGCCTACAAAGTGAAAGGTGAAAGGTGAAAGATCACTGTGCCTCCAAAGCATAGAGTTATAAGAAGAATAGAGAGGACACCAGATATCCCCGCCCGTCCACTTGCATTGAGTTGCTCACCCAGCGCATGAGGCGTTTTCACCCCTTCTTCCGGGTAGTAAAACCGTGACGTAGTGGGGCCACTGTGACGCATTTTTCATCATAGTTTGTGTTCATGGACGCGCTGGGGCTCCAATTCATGAACGAGCACTTCCGGTATGAACGCGCGTCAATACAAAGAAGCCTAGACGCGCGTTCATGTTAGTGGCCCCAACTGCAGTACCTCAAAACGGCCACCATGTCCATTGCGCCTCAGGGCTCACCCTGGGTTCTGGGGGCTTGCTCCAAAGTGCCGTCCATTGTTCCTAGTCGAAGCGATTTAGAAGAGTGTCACATAAAGAAATACTATGGTGAACACACAGCTTTAAGGCCCATTCCCACTGGGCCAGATAACAGATAAAAAAATCTCTTTCTCCAGATATTTTTCCATTCAAAGTGGATGATAGATACAGATAAAAAAAATATTTGCAACAGATAAAAGTATATGTGGCAAATATCTGTGGTAGATATTTTCTTTATCTGTATCTACCATCCACTTTGAATGGAAAAATATCTGGAGAAAGAGATTTTTTTATCTGTTATCTGGCCCAGTGGGAATGGGCCTTTAGGCTTTAGAGTCAAAGTCGTGACCTCTTGTTTGCATAATCCAGAGGTGAAACATGCAATTGACTTAATAACAACGGCGCAGTGCCGGCACAGCAGTGTGCTCTTACAGGTTAACTACTCGCATGGAGCGCAGAGCAATGGTTTAAGTGAGCAGGCATGATGGAGAACGGAGATGTGAGGGTTAAAGGAGGAACTAGGCAAGTGTGTGTGTGTATATAAACACATTCCCCCTCCCCTCTATGACAGGCAAAGGGAGCGATTAAGAGCTCTGGTCAGCTCCCCCTGACAAAAACGTCCTCCAAGTGATGAACGTCAACATAAACAGTGGAACAGAACCAAAATACAGCCAGGGAGATGTGTATTTCTGCAAGGAAACACCCCAGCACATTAATATACAGTGGGAAATAACTGTGAATAAACGTATATGCATATATTAAAAATGTTCTTAAAGTTACCTATAGTTTCCCTTTAACAACCACATGGTTTTAATAACCGTGTACAAATCTGCACAGGAAAGAAAAGGAACGACAGTGCAGAGAAGCCTCACCACATGAGGTGCAATCGAACTCAGATGGACGAAACCCCGGTAATTAACCCAAGGCCTCCTCCCACTCTCCCAACCTCATCCTCCCTTCCCACCCCCTCTCGCCTCCTCCTCTCCTCTCCTCAATCTCTCTTCTCCTCTCCTCTCCTCCACGCATCCCCTCTCCACCCCTCCCCTCCCCTCCTGTCATCTCATGCACTATTTGAGGTCCAGCAATCCACTCAATCCACTTTTCTGTTTTAACAGCATCGCTCTATAAACATGTTGATGCTGTCTCAATGTCAATGGCTTGTGTGTGTGTGTGTGTGTGTGTGTGTGTGTGTGTGTGTGTGTGTGTGTGTGTGTGTGTGTGTGTGTGTGTGTGTGTGTGTGTGCGCGCGCGCGCGCGCGCGCTAGCGTGCGTGCGTGCGTGCGTGCGTGCGTGTGTGTGTGTGCTCGTGTGTGTGTGTGTGTGTGTGTGTAAGCAGTAAGTGGTGAGGCATCTCTGTACAAATATTTCTGCTGCTTTAATGGTCTGGTGTACAAATCACCAAAGATCACTCAAAGATCACTCACAAAATTCCGCTTTATGCGGTCTGAGCTAGTTCTCTTGCAGGCTGCCTTCGCGCTTGTTGCCTACATGTTCTTGCTCTTGTGCGTCACAGTCTCGGCTACAACATAATGTTTTATTTATGGATTTAGATTATTATGGAGGAGATTGCAAGCATTACTTTTATGATCAGTATTTACTGAATTGTAATTATGAGGATAAAATACGATGGCATTTTGCCAATCCTCAATTTAAACTAAATGGTATGGTTAAAATAAACAGACCAAAAATGATTAAGCATTATAATAAGTATTCCCATAGTTCATTCATAAAATGTACCGCCGAGGTGACATTACAATTGTATTTTCTCTTCCTCAGACTAAAACAAACTCTGTGCATGCGTGCATTTTTGATTCATCACTCAAAACCTATTCTGAAACTCACTTTCCAGACATAAGTCGTGGTTGCACATGTTCAGTTGTAATTATTGTCATAAGGACAGGCACAGAATGCAAAGAAGATGAATAAACTGCATGTCTCTGGTACCAACGTGTCTTCACTCCTGTTGGGACAGACGGGGGGTGAGTGGAGGGGCGTTAAACACCATCTAGGCTTTTGTTAACTGAGCCGAGTGTTTTTGCTGGGAGAGTACCAGGCTCCGCAACCGAGCACATAGGAGCTGCATATTATTTTTTACGAGGGGGCACTTATTGAGCCAAGCAAGCTGCAGGACGAGCCTGTTCTGAAGGACACAAAAAGAAAGCGGTTGTCAGTCGCAATGCGATGGACAAACTAAGGACAGCACACTGTCATCTGCATGCATATAATATAATATTAATAATATAGGCCCCACGCCTTGGGGAGTTGTTTGTCACAGTACATTTGCACATACGTGAAATGTATTCTCTTCATTTTACCCATCCTATAACATCTAGGAGCAGTGAGCAGCCATATGTGGCGCTTGGGAGCAATTAAGGGTCAAAGGTCTTGCTCAGGGACACAACAACACATAGCTAACTGACCGGGAATCGTACCTGAGACAACCAGGAGCTCTGGCTCCCCAGGCAGGCTCCCTGACCACTCAGCTACAGCCGCGAGTCATGCATCAACTGTTGAATGGTTCAGCACCACTGTCAATGGACAGCGACAGGCCATGCACCCTGCCCTTTGTGCATGGGAATAAAATACCCAAGTGCAAACACGGAGCTGCCGCCTGTATATTTAAGCCATTACCAACACAAAGCAAAGAGATAGGACTCACACAGAATGCAACCTCGGAGTAAATAAGCCTCGGTTGACAAATGAGTTGTGCTTTTGGCGGAACACTCGAGCTCAAATGATCCATTTCTACCAAACAAAGACTCTAAACATCAAAAGATCAAGTACAGCCGTCAGTGTAAGCCCTGTTCAAAAATAAAGTAGACACGGCACAGCAAAATGTTGCTGTGAAAACAACTTGGTAACTTGATAAGCAACAAGCATTATACAAGCATGCTGACAAATACACTTTTCCATGTTTTATGGTGCTGAAAAAAGCAGTCATTGCAGTCATTTCATCATAATTGGGTGCTCAGCGCTGATCTTTAGAGAAAAGCATGAAGTGCTACGATGATTACACTGACCTGGGATCAGATTACTGCAGCGCAATATACGGAGGAACAAAGTAGAGCCTTGAATGCTGTCAGTTCAGTGACAGCTGAGAGCGCACAGACTTAGACTATTAAATTATATACCGCCATGGCTTGTGCGATCATGGATTCCCTTTTCATCGAGGTGAAAACATGGATTTCACTGTAATTGTCTCTTATTGAGTTTCATTATGGAGTATAACTGACATCTAGTCTCTTAGAGGAGCATTTCAGGTATGTTGGTACACAGAAGAATAGGTCGGGTCTGTAATATCTTGGGAACAAATCGGATCTCGGTACAAGCCTCACAGGTCTGGGTTTAAAAAAAGAATGTCAGGTCCACTCGGATCTCAGAACCAATTTCACTGGTCCATCCGGATCCAGGTCCGTCATTTGAGAAGAAAAACAAAATTTCATGGGTCAATCAACTCACTGTGTGTGCCAGAGTGGTAGTGATTGGTAAATACAATACCAACCACTGCCGCCGATTCTCTGTTTATCTAGGCCAGGGGTTTTCAAAGTGGGTGACAGGGCACCCAGGGGTGCCGTGATGCCAGTCCAGGGGTGCTGCGAGATAATTTGATAATATTTGGAATTCATCAATATCACTACATCAATATCACTTCACTATGCTTAGTAAAACAGACCTGATTTGCACTGTACGTGATGAGTTATTTTTCCATCGACAACTCTCTTCACCAAAAATAGCCGATCTACAAGCTGAGCTTGTAAATCGGCTATTTTTGGTGAACCTTCCCCCCAGAATAAGCATGCTGGGGTTCAAGTGGTTAAACGTCAAGTATAACGTTATTTTTAGTCAGTTCTGATGGAAACGGATACTTCTCCAATAGGACGTAAGATTCAAAAAATTAACAGTGTAATTCAGGGGTGCCGTGGATGAAAAATGTATTTACAAGGGTGCCCTGAGTCAAAAAAGTTTGAAAACCCCTGATCTAGGCCTATACCTTTATAAGTAGTCACAGAACGATATCCAGTACGATCGATCCCCTGTTCACAGAAAAAAGCGAGTCATTCCGAACAGTGGTTCTCTAGTTATGGGCCGTTGAAAACCGTTTCCGCGAAAAGAAAGAAACAGATGGAGATCTCATATTGTGACTATAGTGGCGTTTCCATAAACTTAATCGAATTAGGGAAGCGAATTATCAGAAATACGCATTAAGACAAAGCGAATTTAGCATGTTTCCATTTGCGGGTGTCATTCGAATTAGCGACGTCGCAAGAGTTGATCGGGCTGATTTTTTTCAGACCGAACCTGAGCACTGCACCGTCTGCACGTCTGACTGCTGTCACTCGGTCGCTGTCTAGTAGTGGGAAGAAGGGATTATCAGTCGTCATCATCATGGCCCCA
>NC_137812.1:26306555-26309055 GCF_963921795.1 Nannobrachium achirus | reverse complement strand
GTTATGATCAGGGCACATGTATCACTTTTGATTGAGCTGTCATCTTCGTTACTTGTGCCCGTGAGGCTTAAGTGGAGACACATTATTGCACATGAATATCTTTACGCCTCAGATGAGCCTTCTAAGGCTTTTTAAATGCACAGGGAAATATGCCCTGGCACTGTAATCTTAGGAGACCATGATATTAGAGAGGATCAGGTAGGTGCTAGAGAACAAGGTGTCAGCCTTAGGGAGCCAAGACTTAAATAATGATGCATCAGGCTTCTGAAGCAAGAAGTGCTAAATTCTATTGTATTTATTACTTTTTTTTAGAGTCTCAAGAGACAAGAAATCAAGGTCAGAGAATTAAGACATGCGAGACACAGAGGGAGTCGGATTCGAACTTGGGTCTTCATGCCTCACAAGGTCAAGAAGCATTTGGTCCGTGCATGACTGGCTGAGACACCAGGCATCACCAGAAGTCAGTGTTAGTGTTAGAGGAGTTTCAGAGGGTTAGGGTTACCTGAGATGCTCAGGTAGACAGAGGGGCTGGTCTTGTTCTCCCCTGTCAGTTCATTCACCGCCTCCACATAGTAACGGCCCGTGTCCGCCGCCGTGCTCGCCAACACAACCAGCTGATTGTCCAAGGGGATCGCCCTGTGGGACACAGCACGACAAATACACAGAAAAAAGAGGGGATTACACATCGACACAATGGCCAAAACAACACTAGCATCAATACGCGTTGTCCTCTCTCAGATGGGTAATTAATTAAAGCTCAGACAAGCGAGGATCGTTTGTTACAGTATGAAGCTCATTGTTTAGCATGCATAAGAGTAAAAAAGAGAGCTTAAACAAATCTCTCTGTCTCACATTGATAAGGGTCTGATTCCTTAAGGTCCCTCTTGGCTATATTCTCACTCTTTTGATACGTTTGTGTTCTGCTGCTCTGTTGTGACAATGACCATCCCCATTTCCCCATGTGTGCCGGCATCAATCAATATGCCACAGGAATGAATGTGTGTGTGAGCGTACGCAGGTGTGAGAGCCAATGGCGGTGATCAGAACGAACACACTGATGTGCAAAAAGAAATACACCTTTTCACAAGTCGCATTTCCATGGGATGTAACCTGAATGTAGTTGTGTCTGCTCCGAGATGCCCGACTTACACACAGCTACATTGGAATCAATATGGCTGGGGGGAATGAAGCAAATTGAACTGAGATTACTGTCGTGATTTAGACACTTTATATTGAGGCTGTGCCCATAGTAGGGGTGTGTGCGACTTAAATCAATTCATTTTAGCTGTTCGTTGCAGTGCTTTAGGAAGCTTGTTGCGTTGTGTCCATTGATTCGACTTTTTCTGCACACGCACGCGCGCACACACACACACACGCATACCCATTTTTATGTACAGTAAGAGGATGAGTCTGTTGAAAGTACATAGTTAACGGGGAGGAGAGGAGAATTGTAGGTGAATTAGATGGGGCTCTTTATACTCTCTCTTTCAAACTCTAACTCTCTCTCTCACACACACACACACACACACACACACACACACACACACACACACACACACACACACACACACACACACACACACACACACACACACACACACACACACACACACACACACACACACACACACCACACACATGAGCACATGACATTGAGACGGCAGCATCAACACATTTATAGAGTGAAGCTAATAAAACAGCACAGACTGAGTGGATTGCTGGACCTCAAATAGTGCATCGGATGACAGGAGAGATGGAGGCGAGAGGAGGAGAGGAGAGGAGTGGAGAGGGGGAAAAAGAGAGAGCGGCGGCGTGGTGGAGGTTGAGGTGAGGTGAGGAGAGCTGGGGGGTGCGGGGGGGAAGCATATCTCATATCCCTTACATTAAGAGGATAGTGTGTAAAAGCATATGGGAAAGGGGTGTGTTATGTTGAACCACTATTGTGGGGTGTGTGTGTGAGACTGTGTTGTGCGTCAGTGGTGGAAAAAGTACTGAAATGTTTTACTTGAGTAGAAGTATCAATACTGCAATTTACTGGGTAAAAGTCCAGAATGTATGTACTTGAGAACATTACAAAAGTATTGGCATCAAAATGTACTTAAAGTACCAAAAGTAAAAGTACTCATTATGCAGAATCTCCCGTTTCAAGTCTTCAAATGTATAGAAAGTATACTTGTAGATCAGCTATTTTCAAATGGCCGAAATCAATCTATCAATCTAACTAACTACTCAATGTAGTGGAGTAAAAGTACAATATTTGGATCTGAGATGTAGTGGAGTAAATGTAAATTGGAAATACTCAAGTAAAGTACAAATACCTCAAAATTGTACTTACAGTAAGTACAGTACTTAAGTAAATAGTTACTTTACACCACTGGCGTGCGTGACTGAACGCGCAACGCAGATGATTTAAACTCACGGTTCACTCTCTCTTCCATCACTACTGTACAGGGATGGGACGTGGCTTTATGATCTAATCACTATTGATCAGCTGATTGCT
>NC_137812.1:26299055-26301555 GCF_963921795.1 Nannobrachium achirus | reverse complement strand
CAGAATAGCTATTCCCATTTTGTCATTTTAAAGATCATTTTTCGGCGATTTCGCCGTAAATAAACCTCGGCGCGCATCCCTAAAAACACAATCCAGAGATATGGGCCTCCAAAGATGTGGTTTTTCATTGGATTCGGCAGCGATTCGCGGCGCCGTTCGCGGGTAACGGCCGGCCGGGGGCGCCCGGATTTGGAACACCCTGCTTGAAAATTTAGGCACAGGCTTCAGAAGGCCTCGGATCATTTTATTCATTTCATTAAAAAAGCCAAACTAATTCGGGATCGGCACACTGGACTACGTTCCGGAAGCGGCGCTGAACATTCGGTGAACATTGGGGGGGCTCAAAAATGTATTTTAAACCATTTTTAATGGAATATATCGTCGGACCATGCTAAATGGCTAGCTGGCTAGCGTAGGACGAGCCAGGACCACCCACGACTCTACAAGCAGCTCAGGGTAAGTGAATTAATAAAAAAAAAAATTGTACTGGATTGAAATAAAGCCGAACTAGTTCGGGATCGGCACTCAACAAGTTAATAGTTCTTTCATACGGTGAAATGGACGAGGGAGACAGAGTGAGGCTAAGAGTTTTCAGTGGGCGACTGGAGTCTTGGCGAGCTTCCGCTGCCAACAAGTGTAACACACGCACACGCGCACAGGGGCTCATTGTGTGTGTGTGTGTGTGTGTGTGTGTGTGTGTGTGTGTGTGTGTGTGTGTGTGTGTGTGTGTGTGTGTGTGTGTGTGTGTGTGTGTTTGGAAGTGCAGGATGGAGTTTGTGTTTAATGTCCCTTGGCATGGCCTGGGGGACAAACAGAGAAGGGAGCCAACCGACACTGTGTAATCCTAGAGTGCTGACTGAACTCGGTGAGGGTAAAAAGTGGTCCGTTTATACAGTCTCTGGGTGAAATGAAGACTCAGGATTTTGCAGTGAATGGTACAGCGGTGGGGGAAAGCATGTCAAGGCTAAAAGGTGAACGGAAGGAGGAAGAGAAGAGAGGAATGGAGGGATGAGGTCAGACCCTGAGCAAACATGGAAGGAAGACTTTTCTCTCCATTTGATATTTGTTCAACTATATCTCCCATGACACACTTCCTGTATGCCCCCCCCCCCCCCCTCTCTCTCTCTCTCTCTCTCTCTCTCTCTCTCTCTCTCTCTCTCTCTCTCTCTCTCTCTCTCTCTCTCTCTCTCTCTCTCTCTCTCTCTCTCTCTCTCTCTCTCTCTCTCAACCTAGCAGGAAAAAAACATTATGTACTGAATGGCTGCTGAAAATGGGCCAACGCCAGGTAGGAAAAACTCTACAAAACCATATACTGCTATCTTGCCGTATAAGTGGATGCATTACCATAGTCTTGTGTGTGTGCACATGTGTACCGTAGCCCGATTAGGCGGATGGTTCTCTAGACAAATGGCTATTATCCTAATTAGCACTAATTACGTCTGCTTCCAATTAACCACACAACTGGCAGTGAATTCTATCTGTCTCTACACATGCACGTATGCACGCGCACACACACACACACACACACACACACACACACACACACACGTGCACACACACGCACACACGCACACGCACACACACACACGCACACGCACACGCACACCTCTCTCTCTCTCTCTCTCTCTCTCTCTCTCTCTCTTTCTGTCTCTCTGTCTCTCTCTTTCTCTCTCAATCCACCTCAGGGCTCACCTGTAGCTGCCTTGTTTAAATCCTGTCCAGAATGCAGAGAGAGAGAGAGAGAGAGGTGGATGGATGTGAATGTGGAATTTTTTATCCCACGATTTTTTAACCCATTTTTCCACCCAGTGCCAATGCCTAAACTGTAATCCTGGGCGCTACCTTTCCTCTGCCAACCTGACTTATCACCTGACGGGGGAGCTTCCCCGGTTGAACGTAGCGTGTGGAAGGAACACGTTATTCCAACCAGCTCCTTTCCCCTCCATCAGGTGCCCCGGCTGGCCAGGGGGAGGCATTATAGAGACCAGATTACTACATGTTTTTGTGTGGGTACCTGTAGAAGACACGGGGAGAAGATGCAAACTCCACACAGAAAGGCCCTTTCGCCAACCACACCTACGTAGGGTATGGGCGCTGATGACGCGGAGGAGAGAACACTCCCCCCCAGCGCCCACAGCGTCCCCAGCGGGAATCGAACCCAGGACCTTCTAGCTGTGAGGCGATATTCTATTCAATATGAGCCTGGCCTCATGTATTCACGTGCCACTTGCCTGTTATTAGCCTATTGATGATTACAGTACAGATTTGTTTAAGCTTAAATACAAACATTTACAGTGTGCATCCCTTCTCCATAATAAACACACACACACACACACACACACACACACACACACACACACACACACACACACACACACACACACACACACACACACACACACACACACACACACTAGCACATACGCACGCAGATGCATACAGCTGTGTTCTCACAGACACGTGCACATCACATGTATAAGGGTCTGTAGCCAATTCTCCT
>NC_137812.1:26284055-26294055 GCF_963921795.1 Nannobrachium achirus | reverse complement strand
GGCTTTACTTTACGAAAACACGTGCAAATTTGAAACTTGGACATACAAGGTTTCTGCCCGAAAGTGACGATATGTTGAAGCACAAGAAAGTATTTTACCTTTTACTTCCATAGGCAAATAAATCAAATAATTGATAAGGAATCACATGTGTTTCCAGTTTCCTCAAAGGATTAAGTTCAGAACAGATCGGATTATAGATTCGTTTAAAGCATTTTCTATTCACAGCATTTATTTCCTGCATTTTCACTGCTCTGATCCCCATCTCCTCATCTCTGTCACTCATCTGTTCCCTTAGGTGACCATGCAGTGAGTGTCTGTCTCTTAAACAGAGCCTGTATCTGAAACACGACAGCAGCACTTTTAAATGACAGACTTGTCCTCCACGACCTCTCTCTCTCTCTCTCTCTCTCTCTCTCTCTCACACTCTCTCACTCTCTCTCTCTCTCTCTCTCTCTCTCTCTCTCTCTCTCACACACTCCAAATTACACTTCTTCTCTTGATCTTTCCCTTGCTTGCCCACAGACTCACAGACTCCATCTGCTCACAAAGTTCAACTGCTCACAAAGTTCAAACAGTGAGCAACTTCTCTTCAGTGTACGTGTGTGTGTGTGCATGCGTACATGCTTGCGTGCGTACGTGTGTGCGTGCGTGCGAGAGAGAGAGAGAGGTACCCGAAATAATGAATCGCTCACTCTGTTAAAGTGCCGTTTGACAAAATCTAGATGAAAGTCCCCCCCTACCAAGCAATGATATTGCTAGGTTAGAAGTAGCTACGGTAGGTTTTGAATGTAATGAGTCCCAGGACTCACAGGTGGTCTTTTATACAAGTTCAAGGGAAATTCTATATTGTTTTGACTAATTCTATCAAACTCATGTTTGATCATACAGTATGATTATAATTATGGTTAATTTCACATTGTTGAAAATGTAACTGCAACAAAAGAGAAACTATGATATACTGTTTTGAAATGCAGGTTAGTGGTTGTACATGTGTAGGTATTGTGAAAGCACACAAGAAGGAGCGCACACCTACGTGAGGCGTGCTGGCCACGCAGATAACACTGAATGAGAAGAAAGAGGCCGCACAACTCTTCAGCCACGATGAAAATAATTTATTTAACCAACGTTTCGACTGTTGCCAGTCTTCATCAGGGTTTGGAACAGGAATTGTAACATCACTGCACACACACACACACACACGGATACACGGACACACACAGACACACAGTCACACATCTATGGCAGATGGCTGGTTAGACCAGGTCTATCAGGAATGCGGAATATTTCCCACAAGGCCCATCCCCGAAAATGACCACCTGTCACATCACATGATGCCTCTGCACAGATCACTCAATCTTTATTTGATCAATCTTATCAGGCCCTCAGCCGTGCCCTGGTGGACAAAGGACAAACAAAAAGTGCAGGCCTCTCGTTTACCTTCTGTCTCCTGTCCAGTGAATGCCAGAGGCTAGCATGCTATAATTTCACGTCCATCTAGCTTCGGAGCTAATTAGCAGCTGGAGCTCTCCATTTCTGCGACCTGGCCTGCAGGTCAAAAATCCAAAACAGTATCTCTCTTTCCCTTTCTCTCAAAGATAAACTGCCGATACGTCACAAGAACTTCAGAGCACGATGAAATATTAAAGACAGAAACTTTGGGAAGGTGGAGGCTGGAGGCTAATAGATAGAAAGGATGGGGGGGACCAGATTAGATTAGAGCAGGGTGTGTTGAAGTGACAGCTTGTGAGGACTCTGCTGGCCGCTATGCTGAGAGCTGGGGAGTCCAAGGGGATGTTGTCACACAGACAGATACTGGCAGATACCCACGGAGGGATTGGTTGTGGGCACACGTTAGACAGACGGAATTAGAGAGAGAGAGAGAGAGAGAGAGAGAGAGAGAGAGAGAGAGAGAGAGAGAGAGAGAGAAAGAGAGAGAGAGAACTGAGGGAAGGATGCGTATCCGATCAATAAACTTCATAAACCACATCATCAGCTCAGCCTCCATGAAGACAGCCAAATACCAGGCACCATCTGGCCTTTTCTCCCTGGACCCTGGATCAGCCAGCGTGACCTCAAACCCAAACACACGCCCACAACACACACACACACGCACACACACACACACACACACACACACACACACACACACACACACACACACACACACACACACACACACACACACACACACACACACACACACACACACACACACACACACACACACACAGATAGGTGTGCTTGCTCTCACATGCATAATTGCACACAGACACACCAGCCAGGAAGCAGGTCTTTGGTCTGGGGAGAACAGGCCAATATGTGTGTGTGTGTGTGTGTGTGTGTGTGTGTGTGTGTGTGTGTGTGTGTGTGTGTGTGTGTGTGTGTGTGTGTGTGTGTGTGTGTGTGTGTGTGTGTGTGTGTGTGTGTGTGTGCCACAGTGGCTAATTACTCTGGATCAGATGCTTAAGAGTTCAGCAACATTACAGCATTATAGCATTATATTAGTATCCTGCTACCAGACAACGAGAATACTGATAAAAGTGTTGTAATTGTGCTCGAGTTGAAACTGGAATAAAGTAATAACATGCAGCAATAACTACAGGACAGTAATCATAACTGCATTTACAAACCAAAGCGCTAGCAGTAAACGAATAAATCTTGCCCAACAAAATTATGCAACTGTGGTTCTGTTGTTCAATTGACAATTAATCCACTTACAATTCCCAGGATTCCAAGAAGCATGTTGATGATATTATCACCCTTTATTTGTCTTTTTCCCCTCAGGCAAGCAGCAAAAATACAAAAACGAATTAAGTGTTCCCTAAAAAGACAGTGAAAATGAATAAATAATAATAAATAATAATAAAGCTTTATTTGTATAGCACCTTTCATGACATGAAATGCAGCTCAAAGTGCTTTACAGAGCAGAAAATGAAGCACAGTTACTTAACAGAAAAAATAAAATACACATGAATACAATAAAGCAGCAGAACAATAAAAACATAAAACATTGAATGAATATATAAGTGAATATATAAGTAGTCCAAAAACAATCCTATTTGTCAATGTAAATAAATAAATCCTAAAACTAAATGAATGGCATGAAAAACAAGCATAACCAGATAAAGATAGTATAAAAGAGGCAGTTAATTTATAAAGTAAACATTAAACTGATCATTTGCATGCTTACAACTCGGACAAAGGACATCAACAGGCTCTTGAAAGGTTTCAAACCGGACAAAGCCTCAGGACCTGATCAAATCCCCACCAGAGTCCTTAAGGAATGTTGTGCAGAGCTTGCAAGCTTCCCAAGCCAGTGGAAGATGGCTTCTGTTACACCAGTGCAGATGAAAGACTCCAAAGCTGACCCATACAAATACCGCCCCATATCCCTGCTTTCAGTCATCAACAAATTAAGTAGTAGTGAACCAGCTACAGAGGTATATTCTCAGGAACAATCTCATATCCCACGGACGGATTCAGACCAGTACCCACATTTCACTCTCAAGAAAGCGGATTCCATCCCAGCTGGACCTGCGCTTCGATGGGCACCGACTGACCACCACAAATGAGCTTGACATCCTGGGCATAACAATAGACCACAAGCTGTCCTGGTCGAAACACCTGACCAACATCTCCATCCGGGCGGGTCAGAAGCTGACAGCACTGTGGAGAGTAGCCAGTAAACTCACCAACAAGAGCCGAGCAACTGTCTACAAGCTACAGGTCCGCAGTGTCTTGGAGTATGCCTCACTCAGCTGGATGAGTGCTCCACCTACACATCTTGGTCTACTTGACAATATTCAGAGGATGGCCCTTAAAAGAATTGACCAGGACACTGAGTTGACAAGGACACTGCCAGTACAACACTCTCCATCGATAGCCTTAGCCACAGAAGACAAGTTGCTGTACAAAATGCACCCCCCACTGCTCCAGGGACCTCCAGGATATGCTCCTTCCATCAAAGGTCAGACGGCGAATCGCCCGCCTTTGCACAGCCACGCCAGAACATGCCTCTATCCATCCATCCATCTTCAACCGCTTATCCGGAATCGGGTCGCGGGGGTAACAGTTCCAACTGAGACTTCCAGATTTCCTTATCCCGCGCAACTTCCTCCACACCCTCAGGGAGTATACCGAGCCTCCCAGGCTCCAATACACATACTGGACATAACCTTTCTCCACACTGCTCTCCACACAGCTTGTAGATCTGCTATTTTCAAATACTGTATGTGTATACATTTGAAAACTTTTGAAACGGGTTATTCTTCATGAGTACTTTTTTTCTTTTGATACCAATGCTTTTGTACTTTTATTCAAGTACATTTTGAATTCCGGACTTGTAACAGAGTATTTTCTACATTACAGTATCGACACTTATACTCCGGTAAAACATTTGGGTACTTTTTCCATAACTGATACCAGGCACATCGAAAATGTACGTGACATGGGGACCCTGTCGCATCAGATGTCTTCAGCGTTAATTCAAGCCTGGGAGGGTTGAAAAGGAACTACACATGGACCCTCACAGGTCCATCTGTACACTCTCAAGAGTTAAATGAATAGTATTTTTACAGTATAGGCTCCGCTCCAGCCAGTCTGTGGATGGCTAGCACAGGATACTTAATCACTTGGTAGATAATTTGCAGAGGTGAAGCAGATTTGAATCATTGAAAAGTAATTTCTTCTCCCTTTGGATAATGGCTTTTTGATAACAGCCTGTTGAAATATTATCTAATAAAACGTTGAAGCCTAATTATTTAGAATAAATGGTAGTACTGTAAGGTTTTATTATAGAATGGCTGTGCTTCCAAAACAAGTTAATTAATATGCCACTGAGAGATTTAAAAAAAATAAAAGAAATAAAAAATAAAAACTCTGCCGAAATTCTTCTTCTAACCTAGACACCTGACTACGGCGTGCGAGCATTCCAATTCCAATCACCAAAATGTGATCCTTATCTATGCTTATTATAATAGCAGTCATTGCTTGGTCCTTAGTCATTTTACTTCTTTTATATCTTGTTTGTGTAACTTTAATATCTAAAAAGTAATCTCCTTGAATGTGACATCAGAACACAATCCACACTGTCCAAACATTTTGGGTCTGTAGTTGACTAAGAATGTATACGAATACAGCAAAATCCTCAGTGTGCAGAATTTGACTTGAATTTGAGAAAGAGGACCCCCCATTTTGACTCTCAGAGTTAAATGACTTATGACAATCTATCTGTGTCTGTGTCTGTGCGTGCGTGCATGCGTGTGTGCACGCACGATCGTGCATGCATGCACATCATGTGTGTTTCATGACCTTGCACTGAGAATGCAATTGGGACTATGGTTGGCAGTTCTGGCAACAGAAGGGAAAGGCCCAAAAGTGTGTGTGCCGTGCGCGTGTTGGGTTTAATGGGTTAACTTGTGCAAGTCTAATGCAGAGCCTGGCATAGGGTACACACACACACACACACACACACACACACACACACACACACACACACACACACACACACACACACAAGAACTGGACAATACTTTGGATCCCATTACCATATGAGGACAGCCAAATATTAAACTGGCAGGCTTCCAACACACACACACACACACACACACACACACACACACACACACACACACACACACACACACACACACACACACACACACACACACACACACACACACACACACACACACACACACACACACACACACACACACACACCCGATTGTCACATCATACAGCAGCTCTCATGCAGAAACAGATACTGATATTGGAGTGCTGTTGTTACTCTGTGCGTGCGTGCGTGCAGGCGTGCTCCTGCTTGTGTATGCGCAACGGAAATATCGAGCACATGCTCTGGCTGTCGTGAAAATGTAAAAAGGTGCTGCTTTTATAACCTCTCACAAAGCAGACAGTTCAAGGCCGACAGGAGATAATCAATAGGATAATTCCTCTGCCAATTTCACTGACACAGCCCCGAGCCTCGCTCACACAGACAAATCCCTGGTGTGATTTTCTCTCACAGCCACCATATCTGCCATTCCCCAGTGCCTTGACACTCTCTCTGAGCTGACTCACCCATAGACATAGAAAGGTAGACGCCTCCTTCGACTCTGATGCATGTGCATCGAGGGACTCAGGGAATCACGTGTGCATTGCTTCCACGTGCGTCACACATAGGGAAGTTGCTAGGCCAATCAGAGGTTGGTGGGGGCGGGTCTTTACGTACGCAGCCTGTAAGAACAGCTGAGCCGCGCAACAACCGAACTGGCTCTGTTGAATTGAATTGTAGTCCTTGGATAAGTCCCGGAAAGGTCGCGCTGTGATTGGCCAGTAGTCACTTTGACTGACAGCGTTCCCTTAGTTTTTCCAGGATGTCCGGACTACAACTGTTGCACGTCGCTCCAATGAACTGCAGAGGCGAACGAGGCATCTAGCTCTTTATATCTGTGGACTCACCTATGAAGCTGCCCTCCCTCTGCCTGATCTCCCTAACCAGTCTACACCCGTGTTGCCAAGTCTGCTTATTATAAGCGACGTTGGGCTTGGTTTTCTGGAATGCCACTTGTAAATAGTTATTGGTATTGCGAGGGGGGAGGGCTTGTTAGTGGGCCTGCAGGGGAACCAGGCTATATTACTTGTCGGACTTTATTTCATCGATCCATCTTCCATCCCCTCCTAGATAAACGTTGTTGCTGCGTTACTCGTCCCACAGTTTTGGTGGCACACACTTTGGGCCATATGTCAAAGCTTCTTTGGGAATCGATTCCTTGCATTTTGCTAAGAGATATAGTTTAACTTATATACAGTAAATGTATTTGTTAATACATTTTGTCCATTGACTTGAATTAAAAATGTAACTCTTCCCAAATATGGACATGCTGACATCCTAGATGTCTGACATCATAGAACACATGAGACTGACACATAGTATGGCCATATACAGTATGGGTATCCAAGATATGGGCTTAATATTGATGACATCAGCGATCTCCATATATGGGCATGAAAGGGACAAGGACTGACGTGTTGTGGGTTTGTAGATCTACAAATAGCCCTAGTCCTAGCTGCTTCTTTTGGTCTGGTTTTCGTAGACCTGGCCACTTGATTCTCTCGCAAAGTCTGGCAATGCTGGTCTATACCGCGATCCCACTTTCCTGTGCCTGTCTGTCAGTCGTCTGTCAGTTGTATATGAGCCTGAAAGGGGCCTCATTTGCCTCCTTTGGGGATCTCTGTGAAGTTCAATCTACCCCATTCTTTTTTGTTCCCCATATCTTCAGGCCCACCATTATGCTAGTTCACATTTCATCCCCTTGCCACGGTCTCCAACAGGCTCTGTCGTTAATGAGATGCTCTCTCTCCCCAAGGCACGATAGGATCTCGCTCCTACGTTGGCCTTAAATCATATCTAATGTGTTCACTCTTGCAGGGGTTAGAGGTGAATGGTGAAGAAGAGCGTGGGCTTGATGTGAACGATAAATGGTGGTGGGAAGAGGTGCTCTTAAAGGTCAATACAGTACATCTTCATGTGAGTTTAATGCAGTTCAAGACAGGGTTCCTTTTACTAAAGCTAGACTAACAGGGATGAGTGACACTTGTGACAGTTGTAGCCTGGAAACCAGATGAATCTGCCAATGCAAAGAAAAAAAGGGGCGGGGAAAGCTAGGAATATTAATCTGGCCATGTCAGGCTATTCCAGGTCACAGGTAGCCTGATACTCAGCCTGAATTGACATTTCGTTTCACTTCATTATTCAGTCTGAGGTCGCTCCCGGCGATTGCTGGGATGGGCGTTGCCAAAGAGGCAGTCTTCTGCGATTGGTTCACTGTCTGACCAACACATGACGTAGTGTTGTTATGTGTGGCTGGCTAGTGGCTAGCCTGTTGCTTGCTAGTGCTACTTGCTAACCAAAGAAACAGGCAGAATAGGAGCACTACGAACTAGTAATCAAACACAACATAACATGCCTGCTACTGGTGTTTTATAGCGAGATCGATACGATCGCATTTTACCGCAATTTACCGCATTTTACCGCGACGCGATGTGCGGTACGGTACGGCGGCGGCGCTGGTTTACTTGGAAACGCACATGAGTTCTGGGAAACCCCCACCCACGCTGATCACAAGACGCTGATTCACGACGCTGATTCGCCGTACGGATTTTCGAACGAGGAAGGCCTCTTCAATGAGAGCAATTCTAGACCCCTGAATCGCCCAAACAAAATTTTAAAGGGGTGTGGCTAGCGATTCAGGGTCTGGAACTAGGCTAGGTCACAGGTGTCATCAGGCCTGGAACTTTTTACATTCGGAACTCATGAGAACTATTAACAAACATGCTCCATTTAAGACAATCATGGTCAAAGGTAACCATCTTCCATGGGTTACATCAGAATTAACAAGCACTTTCAGGCAGAGGGATAAGGCATGGGCCACATACCGTGAAACCAAAACTGCTGCTGATTGGGACAAATACAGAATGTTGAGAAATAAGAGTAAAACTATGTGCAGAAATGCAAAATCTAATTATTTCAAAGAATCTTTCACACACAATTCAAATAACCCCAAAGCATTCTGGAATAAAATCAAAACATTAACTAATGCACCTGATAGATCTAGTAATTACAATAAATTAAAGGTCAATAACACTATTTTACAAGATCCTCTTTCAGTAGCGCAAGCATTTAATCAACATTTCTCCTCAGTATGTGCCCCCACAGTGTCTGATCCCTATGTCATCTCTAATTTTTCACCACCTTGCCACAGTACATTCACATTCAGAAAAATTACTCCTGTTGAAGTCATGAATGCAATCAATGAGTTGAAAGTTGCCAGCAGCCCCGGTTTAGATGGTATTGAAAATACATTTCTTAAATTAGTGGCAAATATTCTTATGTACCCTCTATGCGATCTATTTAATTTATCTTTAACAACCTGTGAAATACCATCCATATGGAAGTGCTCACGCATAACTCCACTACACAAAGCTGGTAGTGAACTTGATTCTAATAATTACAGACCAATCTCAATCATTTGTTCTATAGCCAAAATATTTGAAAAATTAATTCACAAACAATTATCTAACTACCTCTGTAAACACAATATTCTATCACCTGTTCAATCTGGTTTCCGCTCAAATCACTCTACAACGACTGCTCTGTTAAAACTCACTAATGACATACTTTCCTCATCTGCTGATGGCAACCTTACAGGAGCAATTTTCATAGATTTAAGCAAAGCATTTGACCTGGTTGACCACTATCTGCTCTTAGACAAACTCTACTCAGTTGGCCTTTCACGTAATGCCCTACTCTGGTTCAGTTCATATCTCCATAACAGAAAACAATGTGTCATCATACAGGACAATAAATCTGATCTGGTAGTACAAGAACGAGGTGTGCCGCAAGGTTCAACCTTAGGCCCACTTTTGTTCACCATTTTTATCAATGACCTTCCAAAAACTCTCTCTGGCTGCAAGGTGCAACTTTATGCTGACGACACAGTTATTTATAGCTCACAACCAAATCTATTACAAAATCAGTCAATCTTGCAAATTAATTTCAATAAACTTGAATCATGGCTCTCAGCTAATAGACTTGTCATCAACAAAACCAAAACTAACACTATGCTTTTTGGAACAAAAAATAATCTCAACAAACCCGAAATTCTAAACCATTCTTTTACTATTACCTGTCTTGATGGTACACACTTAAGTAGAGTAGATCACACCAAATACCTCGGCCTTTGGCTTGACTCAGAATTAACATTCAAATGCCACATAGACAATATTGTAAGAAAAATCAATTACAGCACAAGTGTTCTGTACCGCAACAAAAATTGTTTCACCTTCACAGCCAGAAAGAAAATAGTGCTACAAGTCACATTACCCATCATGGATTATGCTGATATAGTCTATCAGTCTGCTACTAAAACCAATCTTCTACCTCTAAACACCATATACAACCGCTTATGTAGATTTGTTCTTGATTGCCCTTACATGACCC
>NC_137812.1:26159055-26279055 GCF_963921795.1 Nannobrachium achirus | reverse complement strand
TCCACAGTGCACCAATTATCTGCACCTGTGTTGTTGGCAAAAAAAGCTGGGAACTACTTTCTTGTAGCTGGGAACTTTCTTAATGAATGAATACAATGAATAATGATAATGAATATTATCATTCAGATATCGCAGCCCAACCCAGCTGCTTTTTTTTATCAGCTTTGACCCAGCTGAACTCAACCCAGTAATGCCCACAAGGAGCACAAGGGGGAAGGGGAGCAGTAGCAGTGGTAGCTGGAGTGGGGAATCGTACCTGCGACCTCTGGGGCCTCAGGAGTCCTATAGGTGTGGACACTAACCACTTACCTGTATTTTATAACGGCTGAGAGGGTTGGAGACAGTCAGCTGCGCCTCGTGTCTCACCACGCATCTCAGCCGTTATAAAATACCAGGTAACCACATGCCTCTTGTGGCTTATTGCTTCAGTAATGGTGGCACCCTCTACTGGGCAACGTGCCGATGCTCAGGAAAACAGTCTATTACTACCCCATTTATTTTAGTTTGCTGACTGATTGATTTTGATTGATTGATTGAAGGCTTTATTAGAAGTTTGCATAGGAAAATGTACAGATTCATGACGGTACAGTTCACTGGTACAAGGTCTACTAAAAGGAGATCCATGAAAAGACTAAGCTTATTTCAACAGGAAACCATTAAAGTATCTCATATAACATTGAATGACAGACAAATAGAACACAGTACTATGCAGTAGATATGTAAAGAAAAAAAGAAAACAGTAGGTCTATACAATCAGTAAGTACAGTATATACAATATATACAAGGAAGGGGCAGGTAACAGTAAGTCTAAACAATCAGTATGTACAGTATATACAAGGAAGGGGCAGGGAGGGTAGGGTTGGGCTAGGTTTTTACCAGTTGTGAACGGCTGCTGCCTGTAAGTGGTTTTTTAGGGCAATTTTAAAGGATGCTAGTGATCCGCACTCCTTTATGGCCTTCGGTAAGGCTAAACTTCGGTAAGACTAAACTTATTGACATGCTTACTCTGCTTATTTCATGCACTTGTAAGTGTATCTGGATAAGAGTGTGTGTTAAATGCTTAATTGTAAATTGTACTCCAGGAAAAATCACTTTCTACAGAGCTCAACGCCTACTTTGAGAGAGTGTTGGCAGAACAGACTAGAGAGCCTATGAATACTGATCACGCACATACACAAGCCACCACCCAACCACAACAGTGCTTAAAAGAGTTTGGACCAAGGCGCAAACCCTGTTCGCTGGAAGGAATTGAAGCCCACTTCCGAGTTCAGCCTGATGGTAATGGCCCAGCAGATGTCGCTATTTCATCTTCTGCCATTTGCAATACATTATGATCTCAATAGAACTCAATGAGGGTTTGGGCAAACATTACACTTGATTGCCTCTTTGTGTGAAGAGGCACAACACCCCGCGCAGGTTAACTACTTATTTTCAGCAAAGAGGTTTGGTTAAGTTAATTAAGTATTGAGTAATTAAAAAATTCATTGTAAAGTAGGGTGTGTTTCTAGGGTTTCTACTGGTTCTACAGAGTGAAGACCCGCCCTTGCTGCGGTTTCAGCTAACAGCATTAATTTCCATTTGCATTTTGGACCAGATATCAACCGTATATAGAAAGGATTTGAAATTGCTACAAAATAGGCTTAATTTTCGTACTGTAGAAACCGTCACGCTATTCATATTATTTTAAGGTCTATGGTTATGACTAGGAAAACATATTAAATCAATTTTATATTAAATTTGTTAACTATGAACTTTGCAGTGATAGTGGTCTATTTTATTACAGCGTGTAAACGAGTTTTAAATTTTTTAAGACGTATTTTTTCTAATACGTCTGCCTGTCCTTGTCTCAATAGCCATTAAAAAAAAGGATTAATTGGATTGACAATGCGGGTGGGGAGCGCAGGGGGGGAAATGAGTCGCTGGCATGTTGCTGCAAAGCCAGAAAGAAGTCCAAAATAAGTTAATAACAGATAAGGTTAATTCATTTAACATTCATCAAAGTGTGTGACTGCTGTGTAGAGGAGAATTGTCTTTTTTGTGCCCTATTTTTGGATCATTTGGGCAGCATGGGTGGGTGTGATAATTATCTGAATTGGTTGGTTTGTTCGCCTCGGAGCATTTCCATTTCAAGGGAGTCATTTGTGTAATTGCAACTATGGCTTTTATATTTGTCAAATACAGACTTATATTCTTTTATTCATCTGAAAAGTTTATTCCAGTTGTCTCCAGGGATATTTATGGCATTGACATCCCATGGGAGTAGAGTTTTGTGCGGAATGGAGTGTTCTTCTTGGCACTGGAGTTTGTTGTTTGGCACAGAACTCTTCCTGGTAGAAGAGTTCTTTAGCGTTTTACTACTTTTTACAGATGCACGTTAGAATATTCATCTGATGTTCAGCATATAGAGGAGGAATTAGCATTTGATTACAAAGCATGGACGATTATCTGAGCCAGACAGAGGAGCTATAGGCTATGGGCATACATGACAGGCTGTATCCGAGCTGCAGCTTTGCAGCGTACATCTTATGAAGCTGTTGCATTTCAAATTGTTGCCACAATTTAGAAATGTGCTACATGGACCATTATCCCATTTATATGACTGAGATCTGCTGCTTCTGTTCCCCCTTCATGATGGAGGCTGAGGCCCGCGTTGGACACGGCACGCTCCGGCTCACATAGCCTGATTATCCACCATAATAATCAAATACTTTATCGATATGCTCAATCTGGAAATAGAGAAGTAATGAGAAGTCTCTTCCTTGCCAAAGATATTGCCAGTATAAGATTCCCTTTGTTATACAGAGGAAGTGGAGAAAAAGACAGAAAAAATAAATAAACAGAGAGTGAATGGGATGGGCGTTTTTGATGACGTTGCTTCTCAGCTGTGATTCCACTCTTTTAACACAAGATGGGCGGGAGTGGCAAGCGTGACTGAGAGGGGGCCGAGGGACACAGAGGGCAGATGAGGATTTAAACCCATGGATTTGGGGAGGCCAGCAGCTGCCAGGGATGCTGCTGTTCTGCCCTCTCTCTCTGACATGGCAGAGTGCACGGCACCATGAAACATGTTGGATAACAAACCCAGACCACAAGACTCATCTCCACCCTGGCACCCCCTGGAGAGCCAATCATCCACCGCTACCTCTTCACCCCTGGATTGCCTGCTCCAATCACAGCTCCCCCAGGCTCTATGACTGACTCCTGTCAGGGAAAAGGGGACAAGACTGCTGGCTCATCCTGACGTTCTGATTGGCATATGTCAGGTCAGACCCGGCGGAGAAACACTGTTGACACTGCTGAACACATAGGTGCACATACATTACAGTACAGTAAAGTACGCGCACGCACGCACGCACGCACGCACACACACACACACACACACACACACACACACACACACACACACACACACACACACACACACACACACACACACACACACACACACACACACACACACACACACACACACACACACACACACACACGTAGTTGGAAATACTCCAATAAAGTAAAAGTACCTCAAAATTGTACAGTACTTGAGTAAAGGTACTTCCAGTAGTTACTTTACTCAGATAGCTGGCAGCCCTCCCAATGACAGTGAATGTCCAACTCTTTGACTCCGGTCAAGCCAATCTGAGCCCTTCATCCAAAGGGAAGCAGGTTAACCACTTAAACCCTTTGGTCTTAGACAGCAGTGCTCGAGTTACAACTGTACTTTGACCGCTTGTTTCTAGCCTGCTTCCAGCCCATGGACCCGGCCACTCTCAGAGTAGACTGTTCTCTGGTCTGGAGCTGAGTACATGAATCGGCCGTTCCCAACCAAAAATTGCGGCTGCTCCAATGAGCGCGGGGGGTGGGGGTGGGTCTAACGAATATCCAATCCACGCAGCAGTTGAAACGATTCAAACGAAGTTCACACACCAGGCAGGGAGGCAGGCACACACATGCACGTGCGTGCTGATTTCACTAAGCTGTTAATGTTGATTACATGTTTCTGGTCGCAGTTCTGTGTGGAAGCAGTCACTGGCACAGACAGAGACACACACACAAACACACACACACGCTGCGACCGTGCGTCGTGATCACCATGCGTCGCGATCACCATGCGTCGTGATCACCGTGCGTCGCGATCACAGTGCGCCGCGATCACTCGCGCGCGGCAGCACGTATGCACCCTCGCACAAAAGTCCCTCCCCCAGAAATCGTTCAGAACAGGGCACAGTTTCATACTAAAGCGTGAGCTGAGTCTGAAATCAGGCTAGCTTGTTTCCGCCTACCACACCAAATCTCTTTGTAAAAAAATAGTTAATCTACAAGCTCACAATGTGCATTGTGAGCTTGTAGATCGGCTAGATTTTGACTAACGTTCCCTCCAGAATATGGATGCTGGGGTTCAGGTGGTTTCCGTTTCTTTTTTAAACCAATGATCGCCCTTATCCACAGTGAGAGGTCCAAGTAGAAATGGCAGTAAACGCTAGTCAACAGACAACAGGGCAAATGGTTCATGTGCGTAGAGTGCAAAGAAAACTATTTAATGCCTCAGAGCTCACAAACGAGGCTGTGCTGTGTCATGAAACGGGAGCCTTAAAATGTCACTTTATGGCTGCCTCTGGCATTTTATAATGTCAGTGTAACTGTGTGTATGTGCGTATGTGTGTGCGTGTTGGATATCCAGTTGACATGTATTTTTTTTATATATTGTATAAAAGCTTTTTGATACAACACCTGGAGTTTACATGTTTATGAGGTGGCAGGGGTCTGGGGAGGATGTGATCAATGACATTTAAGAGGCGGACTGAAACGGACACGCCCACACGCACACACACACGCGCGCGCACACAGTCTTGAGTTTATGCACAGAAACATACACACAGTACATACTGTATATGCAGACCATGCCGGTAAAACGTTTAAAAAAATTCACATATTAACAATGTCTTAATTTATTGATGGAGGACAGACAAGCCTCTCTCGTCTGATAATTACACTGCTTCACTCACTAGAATACTCTCTCTCTCACTCACACACACACACACACACACACACACACACACACACACACACACACACACACACACACACACACACACACACACACACACACACACACAGATGTCAAGTGTTTTGCAACCCCTGTTTGATTCCTTTCCTGTCTTTTCCCCCTCTCTCCCTTCCTCTGTTCTCTCTGCTGAAGCATTTTAAATCCCCTCATTAAAAACAAGAGTCCCTTTGGAAACAGCACAACACCCGAACACACACACACACACACACACACACACACACACACACACACACACACACACACACACACACACACACACACACACACACACACACACACACACACACACACACACACACACACACACACACACACACAGCTCATGAATCTTGAATCTAACAAGGGCTTATCTTGTGTCCATGGACAGGAAGGATTTATCACAGGAAAGAAACACGAGAGGAGAGGAGAGGAGAGGAGAGGAGAGGAGAGGAGAGGAGAGGAGAGGAGTCTGAAGGGAATGGAGGAGAGGTTTAAGAGAAAGATATTTTTTTCTTGAAACTAGTCGGCTACAAGGAACTAAACGCATGTTGCACACAGCAGGTCCGCACCAATGTCTTCGTCGATATTTTATCAAGTGTCTGCCACCATCAATCTCTATCTACCTCATTATTCATCTCCATCTGCCTTTCTGCTGGCAAGCGGTTGATTTGAAACTAAATATGGAGCTTCTGTTTATTAAAGACAGATAGACAGAGAGAGAGAGAGAGAGAGAGAGAGAGAGAGAGAGAGAGAGAGAGAGAGAGAGAGAGAGAGAGAGAGTCAACTGGTCCTGATCAACAAACCAATAACCAAAAGGCCAAATGTTCAAGGCTGGCAGCAAAATACAGAGCGGATTGCCAGAAAAGGAGGGACAGTGGGTGAACACTGTATGTCTATTACAGTTAATTATAATGTAGTTCTTTAGTTTTTCCTTGTCTTGTTTGTATTATTTGTTCTGATTCTGATTCTGAATATATAGGCCTATTTGTGACCGTAGGACGCATTTAGTATGAAAACCTGCAGATCATGTCTGTCTGTCACGCCTCATGTCACGCTCCAATTATGGCCAAGATCCCTGATGGCATCAATATTAAGCCCATATCTGGGAATGCCCATATATGGACATACTGTGTCAGTCTCATTTATTATTGATTATTGTATTAGACAAAAATGGAGAACAGTACAAGTATAGTCAATACAATAGAAATGTAGTACAGTACAAGTACAGTTAAACACCCTGCCTAAAAGGAACATCCAAAGTGTGGTTGTCGCGACGCGAGTCAAACTTACAAATGAATTCCGTCCTTGTCCCTTTTATGCCCATATATGGAGATCCATGATGTCATCAATATTAACTCATTGGTTGTTTACAGCCGAGGAAACCTCAGATTTTTCTATGTCTTTCACTGCTGGCTTCTCCTACCTGTTAACGCGGGCGCTAATCCAGTTCCCATCGTGCACGATCGGACACTGCTATGCATTGTGTGTTCGCGTATTCCATCAGCTTCTCAAATCCGTTGAAATTTTGAACATTGATCAATCTGTTCTCCATCTGTAAGCCGTGGTGTTTACACAGAAAGCTAACGGGCCGGAATAGAGGATGGACCACCACCGCTTCCGGTTTGCGGCCTCAATGTTAATCGGTCCGCTCCATAATGTGTCCGTGTAGAAACCGATCCCGGAGCATTAGTTCCGGCCTATTTTAGTTCGGCGATAAAACTTTTTTTTTAAATTAAAGCTTATTAAATCTTCGGGTTCCTCGGGCATGGCGGAGAAACCCTACAAAGGGGTATTTTTTTGGCAGCAGTTGTATTAAGCTAATATCTGGGAATGCCCATATATGGACATATTGTGTCAGTCTCTGTTGTTTCAGCGCAAAGGTCACTTCTCGTCTTACTGGTACTGTTTTGTTTCATACTGTATGTCATTAATGTTCTGTGTGTGTGTGTGTGTGTGTGTGTGTGTGTGTGTGTGTGTGTGTGTGTGTGTGTGTGTGTGTGTGTGTGTGTGTGTGTGTGTGTGTGTGTGTGTGAGTGAGAGAGAGTCTGCATCCCTTGTGCATTTGTGGACAGCGAGTCCTCCTCTCTGTGACATCAGCCACTGAAATGTGCGTACGTACGCCTCTCTCTCAGACAATGACAGTTCATACAGTGTGTATTATTTGAAGGGCAGACTCAGTCTACAGTATGTGAACTTTCCTTCAACAGACTCCCAATTAATTCAATAAAGACACAGGAAGACGTCCTTGAGCTGCACGTCTTCTCCCAACCAGCCTTGAACTACGTGCACGCAGATGTAACTCACGTGCGCGTGTGCCAATGCCCCTTCATGCTGGCATGTTAATAGAATAAAACTAATAGAATTAATTTGATTTGATTGAAGCATTTAGATTCTGGCTGTGTTTGGTTTGTCACACATTACATTTCTCCCCTGAGCAAGGAGGCAGGCTCTACTAAGAAGAGTTTTGTGGATTCCCTGCTTCAGCCGTGGCTGGCCCGAACAGTGAGCAAAGTGAACTGGCAACTGACAACGGAGAGTTGACAGAGGAAGAGGAGGGGGCGGGTACAACCGCCCCATCACCCCAATCCTCCTCTTTCTCCCTATCTCCAATGCCGCTTCTAGAATTCACGAATGGAATGAATGAACTCATTAACACTGCGTTAAAAATGACCCCGGCCAGACACACGGTCAATAGCCCGGCGGCACAACCACCACAGGACAAACGCCCGGCACCACAACCACCATCCCTGAAAACGCCTGAAATTGCCCCGGCCGTGCCCCAGAAATCTGTGGCCTGGGTGTTTTCGCCCCCACCCATCCCTCCACGACCACAACGACTGAAGACCCAGGCCTCCCAGCTGGACAATACGTTTAGCCGTTGATGTCAGCTGGGTCCATTATACCCAGCAACTAACGTATCTGGACCCGATGCTCCTTCAAGCGCTTTTATTAAGCAGGCTCACAACATTTCTACTGTAATTTCAAATAGAGAGTCCAGGATAAGCAGTGGCTCTGCTAATTTAGCTAACTTAACTTACATTCCCTGTAGGGGCTATAGTACAGTAAAATGTCATAAAATAAACCTGGCACTTTTTAACATCAGGTCACTTTTAAACAAATCCTCCTCTGTAAATGATATAATCTGTGAAGAGAAATTAGATATAATCTTTTTAACAGAGACATGGCTGGGCAACGATGGAGCTTTTGCACTTGGCGTCGCCTGCCCACCAAACTATCACTTTATTCAATCAGTGCGCGAAGGAAAAAGAGGCGGAGGCTTGGCATACATTTTCTCTGACATTTTTAAATTCAAGTGCCTGTCCTTTGGAAGTTTTTCATCCTTTGAATATCAAGCTAACTTATTTGAGAGTCAATCCTCTGTTCTAATGATTACGATATATCGCCCACCAAAATGTAGCAAAGCCTTATTTCTTACAGAAATATCTGAACTTCTATCTATCTGTTCCACGGACTATGAGAGAACCCTTATTGCTGGTGATACTAACTTGCATGTGGACACTGTTACTGATCTTACAGCTATGAGTTTCTTACAGTTACTGCATTCCCTTGATTTTGATCAGCATGTTACCGGGCCAACCCACAATCAAGGCCACACCCTTGATCTTGTGATCTCTAAAGGGCTAAATATTTCTATGGACAGGATTATCGCTAAGCCTGATTTATCAGACCACTATTTACTGTGTTTTAATATGACTGTCTCTGATCTAGAAAAAAACAATAGAGAATATACTATAAAAAAGAGATTTTTCGGTTCCTCGGCAGCAGAAGAGTTTGCCAGCCTTCTTGCGTGTGCACCCCGCCTTCCTGATATTCCCTCAGTAAATGATATGGTTCAACGTTTTAATCTTAAATTGGAGTCAGCTCTGGATATAGTGGCTCCTATGAAAACTAAAAAGAAATATAATTCCAAAGTAACACCCTGGATAAACGATCATATACGTTCACTCAAAAAACAATGCCGCAGAGCAGAGCGAGCTTGGAGAAAAAATAAATTAACTATCCACCTACAGATATTTAAGGCGTCAACAGCCACCTATAATAAAACCATGCGTCTGGCTAGGCAGGCCTATTTTTCCGGAATTATTAATGAGAATAAGAACAATGCTAGGGTCTTATTCTCTACCATTGAACGCCTTTTAAACCCCCCCCAGTCCTACAAGCAGTCACTCCCTGCCTCTAAAGCAAAGTGTAATGAGTTTGCATCCTTCTTTGACAACAAAATTGTTAACATTCGAGCTGGTATTACGAATAATACTGTCACAAATGCAAATGCGGTTAAGGGTGCCATGTGTAAAAGCATCGATAAATCTAGGGGGAGCCTAGTATCATTCTGTGCAATTGATGAAGAGGAACTTCGTAAAACCATATCGCAAATGACATCGTCTTCTTGCTCGCTGGATGCAATACCCACGCCGTTTCTTAAAGAGGTTGTATACTGTGTTATTGAAGATATCCTAAAAATAGTAAACAGCTCTATACAATCAGGTGTCTTTCCAGACTCACTGAAAACGGCTGTAGTTAAACCCTTACTCAAAAAACCCAACCTTGACCCGTCCGTGCTGGATAATTATCGACCCATCTCTAATTTGCCTTTTCTGGGCAAGGTCCTAGAAAAAATTATCTTTCATCAATTGGATGTGTTTCTGCAGAACAATAAGGTGCACAACAAATTCCAATCCGGCTTCAGGAAAGGACACAGCACAGAAACTGCACTTTTAAAAGTTATTAATGATCTTAGGGTGGCTGCTGATAACAAAGATGTGTCCGTTCTCCTACTGCTGGACCAATCGGCGGCTTTTGACACAATTGACCATACAATTCTAATACAACGTCTCGAACACTGGGTAGGACTGTCAGGTACAGCTCTGTCCTGGTTTTGCTCTTATCTGACAGGCAGAAGCTACTCTGTTAATCTAGCTGACTTCGAGTCAAACAAACACAACATCTGCTCTGGTATTCCACAGGGCTCGATTCTTGGTCCTTTATTATTCTCCCTCTATATACTGCCGCTGGGAGAACTTATTTCCGCTCACGGTGTGAATTTCCATTTCTATGCTGATGACACCCAGTTGTACCTTTCGGTGGCTACGGACGACCCCTGTGCTCTAGACCCATTGCTGACGTGCGTGTCCAGCATAAAATGCTGGATGAGTGAGAACTTTCTCAAGCTAAATGAGGACAAGACAGAAGTTCTCATAATAGGTTCTACTGCCCAGAGAGAATCAATAATAAATAGACTTGGTAACCTGGCTAAAGAAAATAACACCTCTGTTAAGAACCTGGGGGTGATCATTGATGCTGAATTACATTTTAATACACACATTAATCATGTCACGAAGATTGCCTTCTTTCACCTTAGAAATATTGCGCGAATTAGAGCCTATCTGTCGCTGAACGATGCAAAAACGCTGATCCACGCTTTTGTTTTCTCTCGGCTTGATTACTGCAACGCACTTCTCTCTGGTCTGCCAAAGAAAACAACTGACAGATTACAACTTGTTCAAAATGCAGCAGCCAGAGTTTTAACAAAAACTAAGATAAGAGAACATATTACTCCAGTTTTAGCGTCGCTACACTGGCTCCCGGTTGTTTTTAGGATTGATTTTAAAATTCTTTTACTTGTTTATAAAGCTCTAAATGGTCTGGCACCTTCGTACCTCTATAACTGCCTGCATAGATATGTTCCAACCCGCCCACTCAGGTCCTCTAGTGCAGACCTACTTGAGGTGCCAACAATGACATATAAAAAATATGGTGAAGCAGCTTTCTGCTTCTATGGACCGACAGCTTGGCATAAACTACCACTACACCTAAGACAGGCAGCCTCGGTGGATAGCTTTAAAGCACAGCTCAAGACCTATTTCTTTACTCTTGCTTTTAGCTAAATTTTGTAATCCCTATGCTGCTATTGACGTCCGCACGGCTCTGAAATTGTTCTTCAATGTTCTATGCTTTTATTTTTTCTTGCTTTATTGTAATCATTTTACTTATCTCTTTTTTATGTATTTTTTATTTCTATTTTACTTTTTCTCTGTTAAGCACGTGTGCTTCATTTTATGCTCTGTAAAGCACTTTGAGCTGCATTTCATGTCATGAAAGGTGCTATACAAATAAAGTTTTATTATTATTATTATTATTATTACTAGTTCAGTGGTAAAAATGTCATTGGTTGACTGGTCGACCAGGCTACACGTGCACAGGGGGGAAACATAATCCCTATATCTAAACGAGGAAATGATGGAGTTTTTCACAAAAATGAATTTCACTCACTGACTCAGACCTGTGACCTGGGACAATAAAAGTGATTCTGTAATAAAAATGTCTGCATTGCTTTTAATGTTTTCCCAAAATGTATGACGCCTGCATTTTCCCATTGGATCAATAAAAGTCTCGCTCTCTCTCTAGAAAAAATAAATAAATAAAATAATAACAAAATAACTTGCAAGCATCGGTGAGTGCTCGGATAATGCTCAGGTTGTGTTTTGGAACAGTTGACAGATCATTGATCAAAAATCAAACCTCGGTTCGAAGTGGAGCGGTGAATTTGAGCAGCTGTACCCTATGTGAGTGAGTGAGTGAGTGTAAACTGTGCCTGTGAGTGAGTGGTGAGTGTGCCTGGCCTGCACAAAACAGCGCCCCTCCTTTAACTAGTGTTTTGTGTGTGGCCACTCAAGGTATTGCCAGGCTACGGACATGGCCAGCCAGCCACCCAGCCACCCAGCCAGCCAGCCAGCCACCCACCCACATACCCACGGACATACCTGTTCATTGGGAGCGCTTTCACCGCTCCAAAAACCTCAGGGAGGGAACGGCAATCTGAGGTTATACTCATCATACTTCAGTGTTGGGTGTAACAGCGTTATAACTAACAGCGTTACCTAACGGCTTTAGGTTTGGGGGTAACAGAGTAACTTAACAAGTTAGTTTAGCAATTTAGCAGTTTTGTTTCCAGTTACATTTTCCAAAAAATAATGGCGTTACTTAGTTACATCTAAGACCTATTCATTCCCTGTTCTTTCTGTTGCCACAAAGGAAAAATAATCCATCTGACACATTTGCGCTGTTTCCTGAATGAACGAGCTCTTCTGTCAGAGGAGCCTGAGGAGGCATGCATGCAGGCCCACACTTTTTACATGGAAAAAGATAATGTGTTACAGTCTGTGGTGGTTGCATAGTCATTCTACAATTTACGATTACGGTTATGAATTTTGGTGTAACACCGGGTTACACGGCCATCGCCATCTATTGGCGACATAAGGAGAACTTATTTGTATGCGTGTCTTGTTTACATTAATTTACAGTCGCACACGACATGGCAGGGCTTGAGAGAAGCCCTTTAGTAAGGCTGTGGAAGGATTCAAACTATTTTTGGATTTACTGGTGAAAGGATAGATCAACGTCATTATATTATCCACGTTGAAGCTGAACGCAGCCACACACAGCTTACAGCTCCACAACACTCCGGGTAGGGTGCACTCTATTTTATTATTACTCTATTTTACCAAACTTCCTCGCAGGTGGGTTATAATGGTTTGTAACGGAAAAGTAGACTAACAAGTTACTTTTCTCAGTGGGTAACGCAGTAACGTAGAGATTACTTTTTAATGGCAATAACGGCAGTAACTTAACAAGTTACTTTAAAAAGTAACGATACCCAACACTGATCATAATATCATCCCCTCCCCTTTTTACCTTACAGCCACACTGTGGGTGTGGCTAACTTCAGCTGGTCAACACCCACCTGAAAACGAGGTATACTTAATGAACAGGTGGGTGTGGCCACATAAAAACATAATTTGAACAATTTCTGTACACTCTTTTGAAAAAAGTATAATCATAATACATGATGATCATGTTGTAGGGGAGGGGGGGGGGTGTGCTTGCTTGGCCTCCAGAACACCCAACCGTTTTAGTGTTGTGTAGGGCTGCTGTTAGAACAGGTTAAAATACACATTGTTCCATATAAGAATTGCTGTAAAATGGGTTTTTGGAGCAGTGGAGCGGCCAGGGTTGAGAGGTCACTGTGGAAGCGATGCAGGTCAGTTTAGCTCATTTAGCCAGAAAACAGAAACCTACAGTCAGCTTAGACCTGTCTGCCACTTTACTGCTCTCTGACTCTCTCTATCTCTCTCTCTCTCTGACTCACTCTCTCTCTCTCTCTCTCTCTCTCATTCCCTCTTTCCCACGCAGCCGACTTTGCCCCCTTGCTTCCAAATCCTGAATTTCAGAGATAGTTGGTGTTGCGACCTCTCTCGCACGCACGCACGCACGCACACACACACACTTTATATCGCAGACAATTTCTTTTTCTCTCACAATGTCTCTCTATCTCACAGACCATTTCTCTCACACGCACACTACAGAGAGACAGAGGCCCTCATTTATCAATGGCGTGTACAAACCAGCTTACTTTTTACCCCAGATTTTTACCCCAGACAAAGTTGAAGTGAGATTTTCCAAGCGTACATTTGGTATTTCCGTTGATAAATCTCATGGCTGAATCCAAGCGTCATTTAAATAACACAGCCATAAATATAATCAAAACGTGTATATATATATATATATACACCAGGAAGACGCCCTAAGGGCGAGAAGCGACCTCGCCCTAAAGCATACACGCATCCGCCTGGGTGACAGCAGACTTCTGGGCGAGCGCTGGCGCTTTGGCATGGGAGAGAGATGAGAGAGATGTAGAGAGAGGTAGAGACTGAGAGAGAGAAATGTAGAGATTATTGGAATTCCTTTATAGTTTCAACTCAATCGTATCACACATTAGGAGTGATTTCAGGTTAGTGCATTATACAACACCTCTTTCTCACACTCTTTTCTCCCTCCCTGTTCTTCTTCTCCTACCTCTCCCTGCTTGTGGAGTTACCCACCTCCCTTCCCCCCTCCCCCTCACTCCCTCCCCTCCGTCTGGCTCTGTCGTTCCTGTGCTGTCATTTAGCGTCGGTGGTGGTGATGAAGCATTTCATCTTCCACTCCACACAGTCAGCACTTTTATTCATTCAGTCTTTCATTTGCTCCCCCCCCCCCACTCCCCCACTCCCTTATTTCTTTCCTTTCATTATTTATATATCTGCCTTTATGGTTATGATTACATGGGAAATGTACAGGGTATGTGCTTGCGTACACCCACAGGTACAAAGTGAGCGCAGTACTCTTGCATAGCTAGCATCTTCTCACACACACACACACACACACACACACACACACACACACACACACACACACACACACACACACACACACACACACACACACACACACACACACACACACACACACACACACACACACACACACACACACACACCCCATTCAGGTACTCAGGTTGATTTGTAGAAAACATTTCACTTCGGCAGGAAAATACGCATACAAATCTAATCTATCTTCCCTTTCAGCTGTACAAAACAAATTGGCGTAGGTCAGGGCTTATTTTCCTTTAGCCGGTTGATGAGATAAACAAGGCTTCTCTCTCTCCCTCTCTCTCTCCAGGTGACAACGCAGGGCTGTATTGAACGTGACACTCTCTTTAATCCACGTTCAGTGAGCCAGCCGCCAGCAGCAGCACAGCATAGGCAACAATCTCCTGAATGGACCCCTGTCACTCCAGGTAGACACACCTGAGAACAGCAGCCACGCTCATGAATAGCTAATGGGAAAGACACAGCGACAGTCAAAGAAAATGGTTTTCTTTTTTTCCCTGTAGTGAACACAGGAATGTGTGTAGAGACTACAGAGGAGAAGGGGGGTTCACATGCAGAGATGGTGAACTGATGAAGCCATTTTCCACGCTGGGCAAGGCCTATAGGCGGTTGAGTGACTAAACACTAAACGGAAGTATACCGGAATTTGGCGGAAGTACCGGCCCAAGGAAATGAAGTGGACGCTTTACAAATCAGTTGAGAACAGGGATTGGTCGTATTTCGGGGGATATACAAATGACGAAAGTCCCCATCCCTATAGACACTCTCTGCATTAGGCCGTGAGTGACCATGCTTTTATATCTCAGAGGCTGGGAACAATCTAGCTATTATACATTATTATCCAGAAGCCATTATGTCATGTCTACTGTAGCTGCTACCATTTTTTTTTTTTTTATTAAATATTTTGTATTTTCCTTTATTTAACCACGCAAGGCAAGATTAAGAACATATTATTTACAGTGTGTCCTGGTAAGCTTTCTTTTTTTTTCTTCTTTTTTTTTTACGTAACACTACTTGCTGAATTCCATAAGTGGTACTTATGCAGACAGTATTGATGTGCACACACCTGTGCCAAGACACTGGAGATACTGTCAGTGACTGCCAGCCTCAATTCCGCAGGCTTTCTTTCTGAGGAAGCAAACCTGGGACACATGTAACCGCTGCCCACGAGAGCATTTCAATGGAAACAAAGGCACATGTAGATTACATTGTCTCTATGCCCCAAGATCTGTGGTGAAAGTATGAAGGCGTATGGTGCACCGTGCAAGTGAGGACATTCAGCTGTCTTATCTTGATCCAGCTAATCTTCCTGGACCCCGGGAAGATAAGCTATTATGCATCATCAGCTAATGGGGATCCTAATAAGCTCTATCCCACAATGGCTTTTTTGTTTGGGTGTATTCAGGGCATTCAGGGCATTCAGGGCTTGCTGTAGTCTGGCTGATGGAAATGGACCTTGATCAAATAGGCCAAATTTTCTGCAACATTTGAAACATTTGCATGAATTTCACTCAGCAGTAAGATGGAAACATAACAGACAGACAGAGAGGCACAGGTGTGTGTGTGTGTGTGTGTGTGTGTGTGTGTGTGTGTGTGTGTGTGTGTGTGTGTGTGTGTGTGTGTGTGTGTGTGTGTGTGTTTATGTGTGTGTCTTTCTCTCGCGCACGCTCTCTTTTTAAGGTGGTCTGTCCCATGCGTGCTCTTTCTGTAAAAAAATAAAGTGTTTGTGTGTGAGACAGAGATAGCATGTGTAAGTGGTATGTGTCGTCTTAACAGTCTTAATCTCATAGCCCATCACTAAACAGGCTCTCCTGTCGTCTTTGTTCTTGGTCTTGACTTTGAACTTTTTCACTGCCTTCAATCACCTCTGACGATTTGTCAGCTGCAGACACGTATCACAGCGTTTAACCCTCCCACACACACACACACACACACACACACACACACACACACACACACACACACACACACACACACACACACACACACACACACACACACACACACACACACACACACACACACACACACACACACACACGGTGACAGATCCTGTCTACCGCTGACAGGGTTTTATATGAGCAAAGAAAGACACAGACCAAACCCCCCTCCCCTCCACTACGACCCCTCGACCGCGTCATGATGAGAGATGAGACAATCTGCTCCCTGACACTTAATTCTGCCCATCATTCTCTCTCACACACGCATCCAGAAATACACACCGCATACCTCCACAAACACACAAACACACATACATGTACAGTATATACATTCACAAACACAGAAACACGATCCAGACACACATACAGTAGGAGAAAGTAGTGTACCATTGAATAATGTATGAAAAGGTGTGTGTGTGTGTGTGTGCGTATGGGTGTGTGTGTGCACGCGTGTGTGCGTGCGCGCGTGTGTGTGGGTGTGCACGCAAGCGTGTGTGGCAGCCTCTTGAATGGAGGCTTTGTAAAACCCTTGTTCATCATAACTGTGATGTTCCAGCCTGAGGGCTCAGAGGCATAAAGCAATTTCCCTCTCGTTACACCGAGCGCGTATTAACCTCCAGAAACACACATACACACGCATGCTGCTCCCCTGCCATTTGTCTGTCGCGTCAAGTATAGCGGGGACTAATCTCTAGAGCAGGTTATTTATAATGAGGGCTGTGTACTTGCTTATCAGTGTACCAGTCTGCAGAGGAAGATATATCTCCACATTATGTGGCATGAAGGCTGCTCTCTGAACGGCTCGCCTGAGGCCATGCGGTCTCCAGAGTTAGCTAGAAGCTGTGTGTCACAAACCCCTGTCCTTTTTTCGATACAAGACCAGCCTCCGTGTGGCGCTGCCCTCTTTAGTTCAGACAGGGGTGTCACAAGGGGGAAGGGGGGGAAGTGGGACTGAGTTACTAGGGTCCAAGGTAGAGGGGCCTTCATTATTTAGTACTTTAGCTATTGAAAAATAGCAGATATACAAGCTCACAGCGCGGCACTCGGTGCCACGCTGTGAACGCGTAGATCTGCTATTTTGGCACAGAGAGCTTGTATATATGCGTAAGAATGTGTTCCCAGTCTAAATGGGTCAAACCCCCTCCCCCTATGAAGAACATTCATGGGGGGCCCCACAGTGAATCCTTGTACCCAGGGCCCAGAATTTGGTGCGACGCCCCTGAGTTCAGAATGCTGTTCTCCGTTTTGCTTTGTCTTCTGCTGGGTGGCGTCTGCTTGCATTGCGCCAAGGGCTTGGCATCGTGCCGCCTCGCCCGGCCACTGCTGTGTTGTGTTATGAAAAGGTGAGTACAGGCCAATGCAATTGGAGGTCCTTTCACCAGCACAGCCCTCATGCCCCTTAGCCAACACACAATGCCCTGCGCCATGTTGGCGGAGCAGCCGAGTAGAACCTTGGCCTGTGTGTTTGTGTGTGTGTGTGTGTGTGTGTGTGTGTGTGTGTGTGTGTGTGTGTGTGTGTGTGTGTGTGTGTGTGTGTGTGTGTGTGTGTGTCCTTGTGGTCATGTGTGTGTGTTTGCAGAAGAGTGCGTGCAGAGGTGGAAAAGTACTCACATTTTGTACTGAAGCAAAAGTATCAATACTGCACCGAAGATGTACTTTGTTACAAGTAAATGTCCAGAATTCAAATGTACTTGAGTAAAAGTATGAAAGTATTGGCATCAAAATGTACTTAAAGTACCAAAAGTACTACATGTTTGAAAATAGCAGATCACAACGCGTCGTGATGCGACGCGTTGTGAGCTTGTAGATCTGCTATTTTCAAATAGCCTAGGTATAAAATAGGGATAAAGTGGGTTAATGTATGTTTTATAATATTATAATTTACACCTGCAAAGTAACTAATAACTAAAGTTTTCAAATAAATGTAGTGGAGTAAAAGTACAATATTTTAATCCAAGATGTAGAGGAGTAGAAGTAAAAGTATTGGAAATACTCAAGTAAAGTACAAATACCTCAAAAGTGTACTTAAGTACAGTATTTAAGTAAATGTTAAAAGTCTTAGTTACTTTGCACCACTGAGTGCGTGGAGGAGTTCTTTGAGAGGTGCATTATGAGAGAGGAATAGATAGAGGTGTGATGGTGATGTTACTCTGTGTAGGTGTTATATCCACTCAGGAACAAAAAAGAGTGGCACAGATCAGATGCGTTCTTAGCCTATGTGTTTAGGCAGAGTGCTAATAGATGTGGTGGGCACACAGCTACCGTGGGAACAAGCGGACTTCCGTGGTGGCAGGGCAACGGTGGACTAGCTAGTAACACTACTTGTGCAAGGCATCGAAGGCAGCTTACAGGACGACGAGAAAGCTGGGGTAGTGTCGCGGGACCTGACAGCTGCGTATGACACCATCTGGTAACATGGACTCCACTTGAAGTTGCTAATAATAACCTAGACCAGTGGTTCTCAACCTGTGGGTCGGGACACCCCAGGGGGGTCCCCAAATTATTTTGGGGGGTCCCCAGATGATTAACTTTTAAGTGTATAGAGGGTAACTGCACATTTCTAAAGTGACAATTTAAGGACTTTTTAATACCTCCAAGTCTAAAATAAAAATTAAACATTGGCCAAATTGTGAAATATTAGAGCCGATATACATGCTATTTTCACAATAGAACCATGTTATAGGCTACAAAATGTAATGCCTCAACTCTTAGAGCTCGTCAGGGTGTTGGGGTCCCCAGTTAAAATATGATTATTGTGAGGGTCGCGGCCTGAAAAGGTTGAGAACCACTGTACTAGACCACCTTCAGAGGCTGGCCTTTTCGACATAACACAGACGAGGCCATGGCTACACGACAATGACCTCTGCGCCCACCCAGCACCCTCTACCCACCCACCTGTGGGGCTCCCGATCGATACTGTACTCCTCCACAAGCTCTGTCTAAAGAGCCACTAGACACTTACACTATAGGTTAAAGTCTCAGAGGACCGACTAGGGACAAAAATAGAAAAGTGATATTCTCTAACAGAGGTGTGGAAATGTATGAAAAATTGTGGTCTCCATGAGAAGGCTGGGAATCTCCTCTTTCCCCTGTCTCCTACTAATCTGATAGCTGACAGGTCGGGTGAAATTATAGTTTTAGTTGATTAGATACCATAACATTTTATTATACTAAATCTACAGTTGATATACTGTAGTCGACTGAAATGTATTTTGGCCAATTTTACACTTGGTTGCATGCTGAAAATAGTTGATCTAAAAGCTCACAACGCTGCGTTGTGAGCTTGTAGATCTGCTTTTGCAGATCTGCTTTTCAGAGCGCAACCAAACATAAAATGACTTGTCTTTTTTTTAAAAACAATTTTCTTTTTAATAGACATACAAAAAAAACATATACAATACAATAAAATCAAAGTTCAGACAAAACAAACAACAACAAAAAACACAACAAAACAAAACACCCATAGAACACAGAACAAAATGACTTGTCTTTTAGTTCTATTGGATCTCTTCTCCACCAGTCCCTCCCTAACATTTTAGTCTAGCTTTTATTTGTTGTCAATATATTTAGTCTTAGTTTTAGTCATGATAGCTTTGTTTTTATTTAGTTTTCATCTGTGAAAAAGGTAGGCGACAGAAATGTTTCATCATAGATTTAGTCAACGAAGTCAGCACTGTTTGGAAGGCTCCAAGTGTGTTGTGGTATAGTTGCCATGCCTGAGATGAGCCCTAATATTTGAGGGAGTGAGGTGAGTCGTGTCTAGTTGTGGTTATTCCACAGCCACACAGAGTGCGCTCTTTGTCAGTGAGCCTTCTTGTACAGTGGGCCCGGTTCACCGAGAACATGAGAAGTTATGGGCAGAAATAGCAAAGTGAAAATCTCAAGTTAACGGCTGGGTACTCCTTATCTCGGAAAACTCGGATTTGTGAGAATAATCCCGTCCGCCTTGTCAGCCTTGGGGACAGAAATATCCCTTTGTGGATCGAGGTGACCTCTAGGTGGGTCGTGGTATAACTCAACACACATGCGTGGTGAAACAACCGTTTCTATTCATGGGTCTGAAGTCTTAACCTGCTCATCTTTTGAAGTTCAGGACTTTCTTGTCCCGTGCCCGCCACCCCCACCCTATCCTATATCCATCTCTCCTCTGTTGTACAGTATGTACAGCATCTTCATTTTTCCATTGTGTCGGTTGCGTCTCAGCAGGTTGTTCCTACTGCATCCTAGCTGTTGTGTTCTTGTTAGGAGGTCACATAGGTCAAAGGCTGATGGATGATTCCAGCCATCCAGTTAACCCTCTACTTCCTCTAAACCCCCACTGTATATCTCTCTCTCTCTCTCTCTCTCTCTCTCTCTCTCTCTCTCTCTCTCTCTCTCTCTCTCTCTCTCTCTCTCTCTCTCTCTCTCTCTCTCTCTCTCTCTCTCTCTCTCTCTCTCTCCCTCCCTCCCTCTCTTCCTCTCCATTCATCCCTTCGTTCCCTTCATCCTGCCCGGCAGTAGAAATTACTTGTCCACTCGCGAGGGAGCGTCATCAATCCCATGATTCATTGCGTGTTGCCACTGTAATGGCAGCTGCTTCGATTGAACCGAGGGGCAGCGTGCGCCTGCCTGTACACACGTGGGGGTGGAGTGTATATACACGCGTGCGTGCGTGCGTGCGTGCGTGCGTGCGTGCGTGTGTGAGCGTGCGAGTGAGAGAGAGAGTATACTTCTAAATGAAAGGTTAGTTTTTCTACTTTTTAAAAGCACCCTGTGTTCCTCGGCCCTCCACCCCCATCTCTCTCTCCATCCTTTTATCCTTTTATCTCCCTGTTTTTCCGTCTAACAAATAGAGGAGACACCCACATGGAAGGCTGGAGAGCTTGACCTCATCTCCACTCTCATTCTCTCTCTCTCTCTCTCTGTCTCTCTCTCTCCCTCCCCTGTCTCTCTCTTTGTTTATCAGTCAATTTGCTGCAAAATAATGTTGAAGTTGTTGAGTATTTTACTTTCATAATGGCTAACACAATCAGAGAAATAACGGGAGTTTATTTTCTGGAGGTGGGATATGGCAGTGTGTTGGGGGGGATGTATGGCGTCTTCTGTCGGTCTGTTTTGTCTGTAGGCACACATCAGTCAGCTTACCGAGGGCTTCCAACGTAAAAAAGAAAAGAAAAAGTCTTATTGGGATGTTCCTTTTAGGCAGGGTGTTTAACAGTACTTGTACTGTACTACATTTCAATTGTATTGTCTATCCTTGTACTGTTCTCCATTTTTGTCTAATAAAAATAATCAATCAATCAATTCTCCAAACATTTGCTCACTATAACACCAGCTTCGACTGCTCTCTTCGCATTCAATCGGACTTTTTCACCAAAAAAAAAAAAAGTAAAAAAAAAAAAAAAAAAAGTTGATGGTCAGCAAGGAACATGCGTTGTTGATTTTTGTATTATGTTTTTGAGACAATTGAACAACTGCTGAACGTGGAGTTGCAGATGCAAGACATTGGGACATACAGACATACAGACATACATACACACGACCCCATTCTGATTAGGTTGTGAGATAGCTCATCCTCATTGGATCCACTAGAGTGCGACATGGTACACAAATCCTACAAATAGACTCCTAAGTGGGCGCCGGCTCTGACGGCAAATCTCGCGCACGTCCTGTTTACTAGTGCTATAGATCCCGCGAGAGTGTGTTGCTGGGACAGCTAAAGAGCAATAATAAAGTTGATTTTCTCCTTTGTTGTGTCGCTGAAAAAAGCCACTTTAGTATGACAATTTTGTTAATATTATGTGGCTTGTGATGATCTGGTCCAATATTTAGTTCAGTGAGTATAGCTTCTGAACAATTATTTTGCTCTGTGTTCACGTTAGCTCTCTCATTGTAAATGAATAGACTCCAAACATGCTTCCGCCTCCTAAAAAGGTATCCACCTACTGTACGTCACACAGAAACGGGAAGTACAGGTCTTTTGCACCCTCTTGCTATCGACCTCTTGGGTTAGAGTTAATAGTCCTCTCTACCTGGCCATTAGTGATGAGGTCATCAGAGTCAGCTTGCCAGCTGATTGGACAGATAAGGACTTGACCCCGGGTTCATCCTGCTGAGTGATGTCATCATCTCATCACCCTATTGATCGGCAGGTGCTCGACCTTACCAATCACTGCCTAGAGAAATACCTGTTCATGTGGTACCCCTGCACACGCACGCACACACACACACACACACACACACAGCCAGTATGGTGTTACCAGGGTGTTTAGGCCAGTCGATAGGTAATCAGCTTGGCGAGGGAGTAACAATAGTAATTCTCTCCTACCCGCTGCTCGGCCTTCTGGGAGAATTAGAGAGCAGCCGTCAGACATGGCAGAAGATTGGAAACCTGACCATACACACACTCGCAGAATGAGCATGCATCCCAACCACGGACTGTTTCATTTCAATACACACAAACACACACACACACACACAAACGGCACCAATCCCACCTGAGGAGGCCAGCCATCAAACATGTCAGAGGCTGACATGCACAGTGTATTCAAACAGGTGAACATCCGTAATGCTGCATTTACACTACTACTGTATAACAGCTACACAGCTACTGTACATGCTGTCTACCACCAGTAAGACTCCCTAATCGGGAGATAAGCGACCGTTGGTCGCTTATCTCCACAAATATCACAGCCTCCACCTCTCACGTCATACGGGCAGCCATAGTTACACCTGGAATGTTGAATCTCCATACATGGAGATAACCTACCCATCACACAAAGTCTGACCTCACCAGCCCATACCTGGGCATGGACGACTTATATCTCCATATACGGAGATGGCCATATATGGAGATACGATGACATCACAGAGTCCACAGCTGATGATGTGGCGTGATGTCATACAATACACAAACAAGCCCTATATAAAGGGGCAATTCTCACCAGGGAAGAGAGCATTCCCCACTAGCTGAGTATCTTAAGATGGTTGGATGTGATGATAAGCCACAAATAGGCCAAAAGTTTGTTTTACCAATTATCAAGACATACGGGCAGTTGACAGTTTGCCATTGTTACTCATTGAAGTTGAATCTCCATCTGAATCCCTTTTATGCCCATATATGGAGATCCCTGCTCTGAGTATCTGACATCACTAATCCCTTTTATGCCCATATATGGAGATCCCTGCTCTGAGTATCTGACATCACTAATCCCTTTTATGCCCATATACAGTATGGAGATCCCTAACAGAATCCATTTTATGCCCATATATGGAGATACCTGCTCTGAGTATCTGACATCACTGTGATGTCACCTGTTTATGCCTAAATATGGAGATCCCTGCTCTGAGTATCTGACATCACTGCGATCTCACCTGTGATGTCACAGTGACACATCACCTCAGTATCTGTGATGTCACAGTGACACATCACCTCAGTATCAGGCGTTACACGTATACATTGAGCAGGGCAAAGGTGTGAAGTGTGTGACGGACGGACGGACGGACGGACGGACGGCCGGTGGAGGTTTTCATACTAAACTGCGACCTTACGGTCGCAATAATCTTTGTGGAAACCAGTGACATGAAGATAGAAACTGAAGCCCAACACAACACTTGTAGATTTTACACCGGTTATAAAGGTAACAACATAAAGTTGAGCTGGCTTCAACTTCACACTAGTAGCTAAAATCTACTCATTTTGTTGTACCATTTCACTCACCTTCTATTTGCATATACGCTTTCTGTGTGTTATTTTGAACCCAAGCCCTCTATATTTTCCTTTATTTTCTCACTCGTCGCTCCCACACACAGACAAACACTTGATGTCAACATTCGTGTTGTGCCATTCTTCAACAGCGAGTCAGTGACGGTGCTTGGTCGTTTTGTAGCTTTTTCTATCCGCTATTGTGAATGCACCATTAGGCAGCCAGCCCTGAAGGCATCCCAGGCTGTGTCCTCGGAGCATGTCTGGACCTGTTTGCAGGGTTGTTTGCAGATATTTTCAACCTCTCCCAGGCTGTGATGTCCACCTATATGCTTGTCCCCGAGCACTGCAGGCTAACGTGTGAACGACTGGAGACCTGTAGTCCTCCGCTCAATTGTCAGTAAATGCTAAATGCTAAAGGCTAAAGGCACAGTACTTCATGCCAGGCTCAATAGTATGCTTCATAGGTGTGGGCTTACACCGGACCATGTGCATGCTGTAGATCAGGGATACTCAAACTTCTGAGCCTGTGGGCCACATTACAAAAATGTCAAAGGGCCACGGGCCAGTTGATAAAATGACATTACTTGATAATGTCTCTTTTATTTGCTTTATTTCTACATAATGTAAGACAAGTGCAATAATGTGCATTATTTTATGGCTTGGAAATCCATTTATATTCTGTCGATGATACAATTTGTACTAATCAAAGTAATTTGATACATTTTCTCTCTTTAAGATTCTGTGCAATTAGCATATTCCACACAAACACTAAAACATACTAATGTAGTGTGTCTGCTATTTGTCTGGGTTGTCTGTCTGCCTACTATCAAGGTAAAAAAGAAATTTTAAAAGGACGGTGAAATTCAGCTATTTTAATGGCCGCTTTCAATATGTTTTGGTCATTATCTCTGGAATGGAAGGTCCAATCTGCTCAGTTTACATTAAGCTGGGGGGTCAGTCAAAATTGTGCCGCGGGCTGGAATTGGCCCACGGGCCGGAGTTTTGAGTATCACTGCTGTAGATCATGTCAGACCACTGACAGGTGAACCGCAGATCCAACCGCATAATACTGATGACATCAGGGATCTCCATATGGGCATGAAAGAGACACGCACAGACAGAAACAGACATCTCCACAGATAGGCACACAGACCTTGACAAAGCCCTCGACACAATGACTCAGGCTTAATTGGTCGGATCGTCAGTGCAACGTAGATGTGAGGGCTGCATATCAAAACGTGTAACTTCCTCCTTACTGGCCTCCAGGCATTCAACCAGACAAAAGTTTCACGCCTCCCCACATCTCCTCTCCCTCCATTGGATCCTAGTTGCTGCCCGCACTGAGTACAAGTTGATATCTGATGCCAAGTGATGTCTCTTACTGCACAAGAGAGTGATATTCTGCCTCATTTCTATTTCTTTTGAGGCACAAAAAACAAGGGGCACCTTATGTATATTTGATATTGCTGTCCTATTATGTAAGTTCTTTCCCCCTCCATGTATCATCTCTATTCGTATGACTATGTTTTGTAACTGCAAAACATGGGAACATTATTTCACACACTCCATTACACCTGTAAACCTGGTGATGTAACAATAAACTTGACGTTTAAGGATGCTCTTGCCTCTAATTCACAGTGCAGTTCAAGCCTTTATGCTGCTTCTGCTACTGCCTTCACAATATGAAAACACAAATTCAACTCCTTCACCCCAAAAATACTTATTTAGTAAAATACTAATTTGTGAACGCACACGTCGTCATCGTCTTCTTAACAAATAATAATCCCATACACCCCTGAATATGAATATGTATGTTTGTCAGACCAATCTCAGCTCAAACGGCAACCTACGAAAACACAAAACTGTATATAGAAACTTTTTAAAGTTAGATTAACCTTTTTCCAGTTACTTCCACCAAATGTAAAGCACTTTCATTTCTAAAGATCACGATTTAGGAGCCACTCCCTAGTTGACCTTCCTACAAGCAGCCCATTTGTTGGACAGGCAGGCTGTGCCATTATTTCAGTACATCTGGTGTCTCTCCAAATTCTATCTCTTTGTGTCTCTGTGTGTCATTCTTATGCATACCGTATATTTGACGACCATAGCTTTGAGGCTGTTTTGGTGCCAGCTGAATAATTACTAGTAAGACGCCTCAGGGCGACGAATTCCTTGCCATCTGGCCATTGATGTATATCGGACCAGTTACCCATGTATAGAGACCCCAGGCACCCATATATGGAGATCCATGTACTGTATATGGAGATATGCTGCGAGAGCCCAAACATGCTTACTCAGTTATTTGTTATGTGAAAGTCCTATGATGTCTATGACATCTGACATCATACCCTTTTATGCCCATACATGGATATCCCTGTCTGTAGAACCAGCCACACAGATATGGGCTGTCTTGGCCATATATGGATTCTGTTAGTGTGGTATGTGCCGATGTGGCCTCCATATATGGGCATTCCCCTATGAAGTCCTGTTAGATATGGGCTTAATAGTTTAGTTGACATCGCCATCATTTTATGACTGTAGCATGGATACACACCAATTAAATCACATTGCTTTATTTTTACAGGACATATTCAAATTGCGCTGGACGTGCAGGAATCGAACGCAAGACCTTCTAACTGTGAGGCGACAGCACTGGCGACTGCGCCACTATGCCCCCCACCAACAGATTTGTGACGCAATTACAGGCACACGGTATGGAGTATCAAAAATATAAAGAACCTGTTTAACGGTCATCATCACATGACTCATGAGACCATTTATTCCCAATTTATTGGAAGTAAAATTCCCATTTGTGCATTAAAGTGACAATTGCATGGGTGGAACTGAAATCACGTTTGCTTGGAATGAAATATAAAACGGGGTTGGGGGGAGAGAGAAGCTTTGCGGAAAGCTAACTATATCTCCTATAGCAGGGAGGAGATAATCACTCCTTCATAGTTCCTCAGGGAGGGATAAATGAAACGAGTGCAGGGAAAGATAAAGAGTAGGCCTGAGTATACCTTGTAATAAACTCTTCCATCCGCTGCATGGGAAGTTCCATACCTCTGATCCGCATCACTGTGTACTCAGCTGAACCCAGCTGTGCACAGGAGCTGTGGGCTGATGAGCCCAGCTGGGTCTCTGCCTCGCAGCCATGGAGAAGTCCAAGGGCATGCCCAGAGGAATATACCAGACTTTTTTCCCCCTCTTTGTGGGAAACTCTTCAGCACACCAACTTTTGCAGTGTCCTCCGCTCAAAGTCTGTTTGTTATAGGTAGATCCCAGTAGGGGTCCCACAAAATGCTCACAAAACTGTGAAAAGTGATGACTAATCACTAAACCATCATTTTGTGAGGCCATTTTTAGCCCAAGGAAAGGTTTTTGTGCAAAACAAATGCTTGCAGTGGATTCAGAATCATGACAAACCCCTAGTTAGACCCCTCACATACTAGTTAAAGCAGATTTTCTTCTGGGTATTTTCCTCCTGTATAGAAAGTCAACCTGATTCGGCCGCTGTGGTGACCCCGATGGTCGCAAACTCGGGCACAAACTAGCTAAATCATTAGAGCATGCCCTGGGCTACATCTGTGCAAAAGTTGGCGCTTTTAGACTGATTTGAAGGAAATGACTATTTTCTCCTCCTTAGGCCCCACACTAGACATCATGATGACACATTTTTACGGTCTATGGGTTTGCCCATAGACCGTATTGCAATTAATTATACTAGTCCTTACCCGTTCAAAGATATGAGCTCCGAAATGATGTGCAGTGTGTGGGTTATGGGGTGTGCACTGTGCACACAGTATATGAGGGATGGAAAGTAACTTTCTGATGCTTGCATGATAATATGTAGGAGCATCAATGTAAGAAATACCCGTTTCGTTTAAAGGCTACAGAGATACTGTGTACCGATCTACATGACAACATCTGTAACGCAGGGCCAGCCAACACCCCCCCCCCCCCCCCACACCCACACACACACACACACACACACACACACACACACACACACACACACAGCTGGTTAAACATGTTGCCCCATGCTAGATGCAGAATAGATATGCCTCATGCTAGATGCAGAATAGATAGTAGATACACCATAAAAATGCTAATATACAGCATATGATTTGTGAAAGTGACAAACGGGCTTCACAGTTATGTCAGGTGTGTTCATATGCTAATGGTGATGCAATTTCAGATCAATTGCTCCAGCCACTGAGGAGAAACGCTGTGACAGACACTCAGACACTCAGACACTCACTCAGACATTCGCAAAATTATAGTATAGATGAAACAGAGATCAGCTAATTGGTGGAAATGTTCTCCTGTCTCAGTATCCCCACATCTGTACAGACAAACCCACATGTTGTTTCTTGCACACTAGTACACACACACACACACTCGTGCACACGCGCACGCACACACACACACACACACACACACACACACACACACACACACACACACACACACACACACACACACACACACGTGTATCTGTTTGTAGCCTCATACAGTGTCTGGTGAAAATAAAGAATAAGTCAGAAGCATAAAAATCGACCCCGAGTATAAAGGCTACAAACACTGTGTCTGCTCCCCCCTCGCTCTCTAGCAAGGTCAGTGTTAATTAATAGCCTAAGTCAACATGTGGACCATTCATCTTGCCAATGATGCTGCTGAAGCTGTTTCAGAGCTCCTCCCAGGACCTTGTGTGAAGTGAATCCTCATCTGACCTGCCCTGCAGTCATTGGCTCTGTGTGTCTTACGTCATCTTAATGTTGGAGGAGAGAGCAGCTGACCTGCTGTGCCTTTGACAATGACTCTGATTTCATTCATGGATGATCGCCTTAAAAAGGCATTTACGACTGACTGCTCATTTAACCTCTGAAAGTGTAAAACACGGTCATTATTGAGGGTGGTTGATGATCGTCGAGGTGGGCTTCCATTATTCGGAGGTTATGCATTAGTGAAGTAGCAAGGGACGGCGAGAGAAGATGTGTTTGGAGAGCCCATGTATTAAAGAAAATTGAATCTCACTACTGAGAATGTCTCTATGCGCCATTATGTGTGATTTGTGAAACACTATGAAAGGATATGTGCAAAGGATATGCAAAGGATATGTGCGATTTATGACAATTATGAAAGGATATTATGTGCTATTTGTGAAACGTTATTAAAGGAGCCCCACACAGGATTCCTAAACAATTTACAGAAAAATTATCATGTTTCAGTAACATCAGGTAGTACAGTGTCTTTGTTTTCTGTGTGGGCGTGCGTGCGTGCGTTCTTGTGTGTGTCATACGATGTTAGAACTAGAACATGTCTTCAGAAGCACAAACTGACTCAACCACTCCTCCCACCCACCACCCATCCATCATTTATTTTGAAATACCCATATTTCTACTGTATGTCAGTGGTGCTCAAACGTTTTCACGTGAAGGACATGAAAACTGATAAATGATATGTGATAAAATGATATGTATTTGGCCACAGACCCCCATCTCAAAATGTTTAGTTCCAGGGACCCCCCAGAAGCAAAACTTGAGTTACAAATGTTACAAATGTTACATTTACAATACATAAAAAATACACATTTTCACAACTTTACAAAAAAAATTATATCTGCTATTTTTCAATAGCTAAAGTATAAAATAATTAAGGCCCCTCCACCCCCCCTCCCCCCCCACACACTTTGTGACGCCCCTGGCCACACACACACAGACTACAGCAGCCTGACCTGCCTCTGACGACACAGCACTTCCACAATGCATGTGATCTGACCCTGAGCACTGAGCAGCATGAGTGAGAGGAATTCCACTCACCTGGGGAAGCCAACAGAACAACATCAAAGCTTCACACAGCCAAGGAGGGGGGGGGGGGGGGGGGGGGGGGAGATAGAGAGAGAGAGAGAGAGTACTGTATATACAGTAGGGGTGAAGGAAGTGAAAAACTGAGACAGAGTTGGCATTAATGGTGATCCATTTTCAACTGCATTTCCGCAGTGAGGCCTTGTCAACACAGTTTGGAAACACAGCCGAAGTCACAGTGTGTGTGTGTGTGTGTGTGTGTGTGTGTGTGTGTGTGTGTGTGTGTGTGTAGGTGTGTGTAGGTGTGTGTAGGTGTGTGTGTGTGTGTGTGTGTGTGTGTGTGTGTGTGTGTGTGTGTGTGTGTGTGTGTGTGTGTGTGTGGAAACACACTCGTAAACTATTACAAGTGTTGTAAAGTGTTAATAGACAGAACCAAAATCTCAGCCGTTTGAAGCAGTTGGGAAGTGAGAACAGAACAGCCTACTGCTGATATAGCTCTGCTCCTCCCACATGCTGCTGCTGCAAAGGTTTTGCATAATATGTACAGTGTGCGTGCGTGTGTGTGTGCGTGCGTTGCCAGTTGTGACTGCTTTGTGTTTTGAAAGGCAGCAACTGTTGAGCCAAGAAATAAATCTTGTGAGGAAAATATTATAAAATCTCCGATTTACAAATGCTTGTGTGATTTTATACTACATCTATAGTTTGTGGAATAAATGTACCTTCAATAATCGTGCTAAAAAGTGAGAGAGAAACTCTCGTATACCATCAAAATCAATAATCGTCCCGGTATGTCTCACATACTAAGTCAGCTGTAAAATACACACAGACACACACACGCACACATGCAAAAAATTATTACAAATGAGCTGGGAACGCAAAGTAATGCAAATTACCGAACACAAGCCTATCACATATGATATGCCCACATCTGTGCACGCGTGCGCGCACACACACACACACAAACACTCACTCACTCACTCACTCTTAAACAAAAGTCTGTACCTCAATGAATGGGCATAATTAAAGCTGCATGCACGTGCGGCCTACCGTACCTACGACCTACAGAGGTTTTCTGATGCCTCCTCTGTTGCATCACGGATGACAACATGGAGGAGTACAGAGCCCTGGTGTTGAGATTCATACAGGCACCTCTACCACTCTGCTCCAGCTCAACATTGAGAAGAGCTGGTGGTGGAGAAAAGACCCCCAAATCCTATCAGTATTCAAGAGAGGTACAAGTAATCCTCACTAATCCTGATTTGCTTCATTTGGCCAGCAATAAATACAATTAATATACAAAGTCATGGCGACATACAGTATGTGGTGAGAGCTGTCCATGTGTCTGTGGTCGCGTCCAAGATAGCCTTGCATCACCAGACTTTCCGACGCGGAGGAAAGCCACGCGCCTGCACACCATAAAGTACCTTGGCTGGTCCTTTGTGCCATTAGTCATCAGACTGAAGTTTGACCCCATATAAGAACTTTAAGTCTTGCACTGTCTGTCTGTTTACTAACCATTGGCTACTAATGCTGCATGGACTCTGGTGCACTTGCACATGAAATAGGCCTATACTAGGATTGCGGAAAGGTGTAGGGGGAGCCTGTTACTCATGTGGTAGAGTGGCCATTTGAGAACCAGAAGGTTCCTGGGTTGATCCCTGGCTCTTCCTGGCATGTGATGCAAGAGTGCGGGACTCCTGAATTGCTGCCCTCCACACTCTCCTAGCGACCCTCAGGGCCTTGAGCTCTACAGTATTGTTAGCTAAGCTGTCATGCTGCATTGCATCTGTGTAGGTGGTGCTCCTCTTGCCTTTCCTGGCTTTGCACTGGGTTAGCTTCAACAATGTCAGTTTTCTTGCCACTAGTTCGGGTGCCTGACGCAGTGCCCTGCCAGCATCATCCTTATCTCTCTGACTTTGTCTGTGGTAGGTCCCCCGTAGAGGTTGACAAAGTCAACAAAAAAAAAAGAAAAAGAAATGGGCACATAGTTAACACATACAGGTATATCCACAGCTAATGTCTAATGTATTTAAGGACCCCCCTATAAGGTTGTGTACCAGTAGGACGCCTAAGGGCGAAAAGCTTAACTAGCATTGAAAAGCCAACCTTTGGGCTCGTCTGAGGACGACCTAGAGAGAGAGAGAGAGACCTCGCCCTTCTGTCTTGGCCATCTGTCTTGGCCATCTGTCTTGGCCATATATGGATTCTGTTAACGTGGTTCTCCATCTGGGATACAATCCCTTTTATGCCCATATATGGAGATCCCTAACATAATATCCCTTTTATGCCCATATATGACAAAAGTTACCTTCTTAGACGAACATATTGTTGTGGTTCCTGTACACAGTGTAACTTCACCACAAAGTACGCTACTTACACCCACAGAGGCACAGACAGGGAAGATGAAACTAAGAAGTAACGAAAATAAAGTCATTTAGACGTCCAGATGTCTCGAGACCAGGATTGCAGAACACAGAAGCAACATACACACAAAGGACCAAAGAGACCTGGGTTAAGTTTAAGCCTCCTTTTGGAGATGAAAAGAGCCCTTGAGGTAATTTGTTTGTAAGTCTGTGCCTCCTTCTGGAGATGAAGAGCCTTAGAGGAAAGTTGACATTTAACATTTAAAGTTTATACCTCCTTCTGGAGATGAAAAGAGCCCTCGAGGACAGTTGCTTCTGTGGCTCTGCATTCTGAGTCATCTAGAGGTAATCCTTACGGTGGTCCATCCATGTGACACCTAGGGATGGGACGATATGAACATTTCATATCACGATTATTGTGACAAAAGAAATCGTGATTTACGATATTATCGCGATAATCAAAATCCATTAACCTGAGGTGGAACATTTGCCAAAAAAATAGCCGATCTACAAGCTTGTAGATCTGCTATTTTTTTTTACTAGTAATAATTTTTTGGTATATTACTAGTAAGACACCTGAGGGTGACATGCGACCTCAGGGTTACACACGATTTCTTGACCATCTGGCCAACCACAGCGTTTCTCTGACGATTCTAGTTGTTGTCATTCTGGGGGGAGTTTGTTAATGTTTTTGTGAGGGTATCGACCCTAGGAGACACAGGGAGAACATGCAAACTCCACACAGAAAGGCCCTATCGCCCACACCCTAGTTGGGGTTGGCGATAGGGCCTTTCTGTGTGGAGTTTGGCTAAACATGGAGATGTGGTACAGAATGACTCATATATGGGCATAAAAAGTATGTCATGTGACGGCCAGATAAAGTTATTAGGACTGGATCCGACTTTAACACTTATGTTGCAATGATTTTTTCCGGCCAATGTCCCGCGTTGCCATGGTTACCATAGACTTCCATGTAATTGTGCAATTGTGTAAAAAGTGCACGCCCATGCCTAGATGATGCACCACGTGTGTGCAGGCTGTTCACAGCTTTCAAACAAAAAAATCCGCTTGGAAATCCGTTCAGGCATTCATGATTTATGTAGCCTGACACTTCAGTCCGCACATCACCCCCCCCTGCTGGTGGGTGGTGTGTAGTGTGGACTGAAGCTGCACGTATTTTAATCTATTTCGAAGGCGCCTTTAGAGCGGGCGCTTTGAATGGGCCAATCAGGGTTGTATGCTTGGGGCACGTGGTGATTTCTCCCTCCTGCGCTCCGGTCCCAGCCCCCTCCAAACAGAGCTCTTGAGCTCACGTGAGACTCGCTCGTGGACTCTGATTGGTGTCCTCTGCCCACGTGAGAGTCTAGTGGACTCTGATTGGTCCGTGAAAACTGTCATGGCGGAGTCAGACTTGACTCGTATTATTTTAATAAACTATGAAATAGTGCCGTTTCCTCACGTTTTAATACCATTTTGCACTAACGTAAACATGCAGACATATAATATGTTATGAGAAATAACGTATTTTTGCAATGTCACGCCACGTCGACGTCGCGCGGCGTGTGTATGTGTGTGTGTGTGTGTGTGTGTGTGTGTGTGTGACGTCAATAGGCTTTAGCCCGCCCACGCCGAAATAGAATCTGCCCTGGTAATCTCAGACTCTCCCGGAGTGAAACGTAGTGAACGTAGTGTGAGATGTCTGGCGCTCGCAGTCAGGCAATGATTTATGAGCCATTATGTTTTCTTCAGATGTAAACAAACATGGCTGCCATGTTTGAAAGAATGGGTTGGTATGGGGGTTAAACATGCAATTTCGCGATCGCGATCATGCCTAACACATTTCTGAAGGTGAAAAAACGAGAAAAAAAAAATGTTTTCAAAAACGGCCCAAACTCGGGAAACTCGGGGTTGGCACAGCACTAGTACCAATACAAACTCGGGAAACTCGGGGTTGGCACCAGATGTGTTAAGTCGACGCACAGGATTCCAGTCTTGTGTATCCTTCTCTTTTTTTTGTCTTTCTTAGTCTTGTGTAGTCGCCCCGTACAGGAAGTGATGTCACAACTCGCTGACATCACACTGACATCACTTCCTGTACAGAAAGATTACAGAAGGTCACTCAAGCGACAAGGTTTTCCAGGGTAAATGCGACCTTCGGTCGCAATAAGTACCTTTTATCAATTTTAGAGGGTTTAAGTGGTACCGGATATGCAGCTCGGCAAATAAAAGGTGAATTGATCTCAGCGCATGACGGAGGACAATATCACGATAAATGAAATCTCCACAATGCGATTAACATGAGTGTTTTTTATCACGATAAACAATAATATCATGTATCGTCCCATCCCATGTGACACCTACAGCCATATTTTTGTCCAGACCTTACCCCTTATCCCTAAACTTCTTTGGAAAAACAGCTTGAAGATCAACTAATTAAAAATGTTTTTCAAAATCGTAAAAAAAAGGCAAAGTTGTTTAGGGATAAGGGATGAAAATAGGGCCCAGAGCACCATTCCGGGCTTAGTGTCCTAGAGCAGTGGTTCTCAACCTTTTCAGGCCACGACCCCCAAAATAATCATATTTGAACTGGCCCCTCCCCCCCTGACAAGCAATAAGAGTTGAGGAATTACATTTTGTATAACACAGTTCTATTGTGAAAATAGCTGATCTACATGCTCACAACGCCTTGCGTTGCGAGCATGTAGATTGGCTATTTTCACAATTTCTGCCTCTAATATTGGACAATTTGGCCAATGTTTAATTTGTCATTTTAGTGTATTAAAAAGTCCTTAAATTTTCACTAGAAATGTGCATGTACCCTCTATACACTTAAACTGTATGTTGGTTTGTTTACTGTTGAGAGAGAAAACAATGTTGCACAATGTTAATAACTCTCTTTCTGTGCCAAATGCCAAAATGGCTCCAAGGTTCATGTGCCACCCATGAATTTTGATTTTTTTTTTTTATGTTTTTGAAATGAAAAAAAAAAAAAAAAAAAAAATCTATACAAAAAACACAAAAGACGTCAAAGACGTCATTGGCACCCAGGGCTTTTGAAAAAAGGCATTCATTGGCACCGAATGAGTTAAGTTAATCATCTGGGGACCCCAAAATAAGGTTGAGAACCACTGTCCTAGAGCAAGACACAGAATCCCTAACTGCTCCTCACATCTCCTGTGTGAATGTGTGAATGTAATGCACATTGTAAGGTGCTTTGGATGAAGGAGTTATAGAAATGTAGACCAGGTTTAGGTTCAGTATTTACGTTGCCAAAACTTTGACAGATGCCTGTTAAAACTCACTGGACGCCATAAACGTCTATTACGTCTTTGATCCTTAGTGCCATAAACGTCTTTTACGTCTTTTTAATTAAAGTTTTATAATTTTTTCATAATTGTAATTTCAAAAAAATCGCTCTAGAAGTTAGCCATGAGCCTCCGTGACCGGAGCGATACGGCCGATTTGACTGTAGCACCAGTGTAACAGTCCGACGGGAAATCGGTATAACCAAACATTGGTTCCGGCCGTTTAAATGTTATCTTAAAACGTTCGTTTATACACTTCCCGTGCTTCCCTGACGAACTATAAGTACTCCAAAAACTCAGAAAATTCATTTGGCGATTGCTATCCTTGATCGGGATCGCCAGGGCTCTAAAGTGTATAGCATGCTAGCTAAAAGGCCTGGCCAAAATGTAAACAACAAGGCCCAAACCAAAAAAAAGATGGACGTCTTCTTCCTTCTTCTGTTAGTTGATCAGATAGTAGGAGACCACCACCTGGTGGTTTTCACATGCCATTGCACTCCAGTTTACACACAGGCCCAGAGACAGCATTCACATATGATGATGATCAAGACATCTTACACATGTTCTATTGAAGCCCAAATCTAATGATAGCAATATATATATAAATATACATGTTTTCCTTTGTAAGAGGGGTAGTGTGGCTTTCGATAGAAGCATAGATTTATATATGTAATTTAAGTACAAAATATGATTTTGGCCCCCATAAAAAGGCAAAATTAAACAAAATGGCTGGCACCAGTTTTGTAGATTTTTAATCAAGGATGGCATTCAGTGAGTTAAGGATAACTGTTGATACAGTTTCTGCTCTGGTCAAAGCCTTTGCGCCTTTCCTGTCCTAACATCACTCTGTCCTCCCAATATATCTAATTGTCCTCCCTGCAGATCCAGCCTTTCATGTGTCAGAGCCAGCAGGGCGGAAGAGGGAGCATCACACGCTCCACTCGTTCTCTGCTCCCTCGCTTTTGGTGCAATTTGAGACGACATCTGGATCACATGGTGACGTTTCTCTCTCTCCCTCTCCCTTTTACTCTCTCTCCTTCTCCCCAACCAGGAGTACGCATGAGCACACACACACACGCACACACACACCCCCACGCCAATTGTTGGAGCTTTGGACTCGAGTGAGTATACTGTACGTGAGTGTGTGAGCGCGGCGCATACCTACGTACCGTATGAATATGAGATTACGTGGGTGCTTGATTGCGCATTAATATTTCATCCATTTCCAGCGAAGTGAGGACAGCGCTGCTAAAATAGTCCATTTAGGCGCTCTGCGGGCCTTTAAAAACTGTTATGAGACGTAATGAGTTATGACACCTCATTCTCTATGCCTCTCCATACCACATGCACACGTAGTACCACCGAGTCTCCCACAGAGGACGAGACAGAGGCAGGGAAGGAGGAGAGGGAACGTTCGCGAGCAACAGGTACAGTAGGGAGGTCGAGGCAACCAGAGAGAGAGAGAGAGAGGGGACTTAGGGATGGAGGAGGTGAGGAGACAGCTGTCACGCCTAGGTCCTGGCAACCGGGTATGTGGACTGAGGGGGAGGAGGTGGCAGTATGCGAGGATGGAGGGAGGGAGGGGATGAGGTCATGGCGCCTGAGACAGCTAATGAAGACGGTGGTGTCAAAGCAGGGACGGGCAGGGAGGGGGATCTTTAGTGGGCTGTCAGGGAGTGGACGGCTCCTTTTTTGCCACTCCAGGGACGTGAAGTTTCAGTGCAAAAATAATAATGTCTGTCTGCACACTGACTGGTTCTCAGCTCAACTTTTTTCTTTATTGCTGCAGTGATACAAAAGTGGAGCTGCAGAACCAGAATGCAGACTTTATACTTTTTTTTACTGTTGACCTGTCGTTTGTCCAGCATCTCTTCTTGCCATTTGACATTTCAGTCCCTTGCCCCCAAGCGTCTAGCACTAGAAAGCGCAATTATCATTGTCATCTTGCAACCAATGCAGTTGTCATTTTCATGCCCACCGCCCATGTTATATAATTATTAATGGATGGACTATTCCCCACACTGTAACTTGTGCTTTTAATGTTTGTTTGTCCTTATGTTGTTTGTTTGTCCTTATGTTGTTGTTTTTACATGTTGTCAAAACCTTTGAATTGCTATTTTGGTCTCTCTCGAAAAAGAGATATTGTATCTCAAAGGGATGTTTTACTAATACATCTCTCTCTATATATAATGGTCTAATAAATCAAGGAATTAATGAAAACAAGGCCTTTGGCTGCGTTTCCTCAGGCCCGCTCAGCCAGAAAAAACCTGTTCTAGACAGCCGTAAAAATCACAATTACTACAGTCTAACAAATTACATTTAAACTGAGCCAAGGAGGTTTGTCTTTCTCATCAGGAAATTGAAATCTGAAATAGTTCCTATTCATTCAAAATGAATTGAGAATAAATGTAATATATGATGTCTTTTCTTTGCCTAAGGTGTTTGAGTGTGTGCTAATGTCCTCATGGTTGCTCTAAAAGATTACCGTGTGCTCCAAGATTGTCATCAGCTCAACCATCGTGTTCCTATGCAAAAGCCATTCCTCTGATAATTCTGAGATTATTTCACCAGACAACCACGTTTTCAATCACGTATCCCTTTCCAAGGGAGGATTACTGTTTAATCAGGGCTGTAGCTCTGCCAACACTACTTCAGGCAACTCTTTTATTTATTTATTTATTTTTTCCTTCTCGGAAAGTGGTCTAAGTACAGTCAATGGAGAAAGTGGAGTTTGGAGTGGAAAAGGCAGTGCTATGGTACTTGACAAATGATGCTGATAATGAGCTAGAGAGAGAGAGCTTAAAAGACCACAATGCCATCCTCATGTTCAAGGTTGAGATGATTCAGTTCAGTCTCTTGTTTAATCTGTCATGGCGTGATTTAAAAGTGGTCATTGAACAAATTGATCAAACTGGTCCTTTGACCGATCTGTTATTATAGAAAATATACTCTGTGTATAGAAGCTGGGAAGCTGCCACACGTACACATAAGTTTGAGCATAGTGCACGCACACACACGCAAAAATCTGCTCGGGCGGGAAAAAAAGTGTATCCGTGTGCATTTGAAATGCATGTCCTTCTCTTGCCAACACGTTTCTTATTTTTTTCTGGAGCCTGCAGAAACCGTATGCCAACGCTGCACAGACCAGCTCTTCCCTAAAGGAATGCGCACACACGCGCCACACACACACACACACACACACACACACACACACACAGAGAGAGAGAGATTGTGGTCGCAGTTGGAGCCCAGGCGCGGCTGCCAGTAGGAAGCCGCACCTGCTTCTAATGATATCAACGCACTTAATGCGAAATATTCACGTGCTTTCAGACTCTTCAATGCAGAAAGTATCCAGGATACTTGGATATTCAGTATCCAATAACTCACCAATGCAGAGATATTAGTAGTAAAATGTCGACATCTAGTGGTCAACCTCAGAGGAGCGCAAAAATAAAACCTGAGGTGACTCCCAGCCTCGAACCAGATGCCAAGTGTGCTCTGTTCCCCAGTGTAATGCTCCACGCCACTGACCCCGACGGAGCGGCGCGGTATTGGGCGCCGATGAGCCCCGTGAGTCGCCACCGAGGCGAGCGCTAGCGAGCCGAGTTGCCGCGACGAGCGGTGCGAACGGCGCCCAATCCCACTCAGCCGCGTTACCGAGTTATGTGCCGTTATGGACAGAATAGTAAATATTCAGTCCCTCACTATCAACATCTACCCCACTATCCACGTCATAGATATCCACGTCATAGATAAATGCACAAAAAAGGAGTCACTTCATCCGTTCATTAGCTCAGTCAGTAGAGCACGGATGCAACAAACCCACGGTTTGGGTTCGATTCCCCTGAGGGGACTAATATTCAAGGCGAGAGATATCGGCGCATGCGTACTTCAAAGTATCCACGGAGGATACTCCTCCGTGGATACCCAGTGCATATTCTCTGCATTCAAACGTCTGAGAAACGGTGAAAAAGTCGGATTGAATGCGAAGAGAGCAGTCGAAGCCGGTGGAAGCCAGACCACCTGAGAAACCATTTGACATTCTTTTCAGGCCCAGCATCGACCCAGACACACTCGCGCAGAGAGAGCACCGGCAACCAGAGAGAAATCGCTGCTGATCCACTGATGCTTTGGAGAGACACAAATAATATGTATGAGATGGAGCGTGTGAGGCAGGCGGGCGGGTGGGTGGGGAGGTAGTGTGGGGGTGTTGGAGGAAAGCGGAGGAGCACAGCGCTGCCAAAGTGTTGAGCTGTCACTGGAGCGAGGGTAAATACCATGTGTACCACAAACACAACCATTAGCCTCACACGGCTCCTGCCATGTGGCGTGCGCGAGCGCGAGTACGGTATGTGCGCGTACGCATGTCAGGGACAGTTTTAGTGGAGTGTGATTACTGTAACTGGGTTCTTTTGTTCCCAGCGATGCGCCGTGCACAACGCGGCGGCATTTGTGTGCCATCTGTATTGCTGCCCTCCAGAGAATGACGATTGGCAACAATTGATTTCGAGCCAGCAGCGTGATAGAAACCTCGACTCCACAGGGGCGCGTGCGTGCGTGGTGTGTGTGTGTGCATGCGTGCGTGTGCACGTGTGTGTATGAATGTGTGGGCTGCCATAATGTAGCACTTATCTGGGTGGTTTATGCTGACTTGCAGCTATGAAAGGACTTATAAACACATTCAATCCAGGAGGGAGCTGTATTTCTACCACTCAATAGCACCGCCATCAGCCTATTGTCAGGCTGCGTATGTATGGAGCTATCAGGCCACAAAGAGGGGGGGATGGATAAAAGTAGGGCTGCAGGTATAAGTAGGCCATGAGGTGCGCTCACCACTAGCATCACCAGGAATTCTGGTCACTCATTGGCTGTTAATGATGCCAGAAATGCTGGTCCCTGATTGGGCTACGTGCTTAAACACAGGCAGACACCGACATACATACGTATACGTACATACATACGCACATACGTACATACATACGCACATAGGTACACACACACACATACACGCATACATACGCAGTACGTTCACGCTCTGCTGGCGCAAGTAACTAGAACTGCACTCTGTCAAGGTGCCAACTTGCATCTTGTGCACAAGTGAGCCATGTATGACCTACTTATGTGCCAGCAGAGTGAGCCATGAGGTGCGCTCACCACTGGCATCACCACTGGCGATGCTAGTGACATAACCACTGGCATCACCAGGAATGCTGGTCCCGCTTTGGCTGTTAATGATGACATTAAATGGCTTAAACACACACAACTACCTACCTACATACGCAGCCGAACGCAGTACTTGCACGCTCTCTCTGCTGGTGCAAGTGACTAGACTGCACTCTGTCGAGGTGCCATCTTGCGTCTTGTGCACTCGTGGCCATGATGTTATTTTTATTCTGTTATTTATATCAGGTCGCACTTGTTGATGGTGACGTCACCAAGAATGCTGGTCCCTGATCGGCTACGAAGACATTTACGGAAGCAGACATTTGCGCAAAACAGACACATACAAAATCGCAGAAAGCAGCACTTGCGCATTGCTGGCGCAAGTAAAAACGTTATTATAAGGAGGTCATCAGACCAGGGCCCAACAGCCTGGGGTACCAGGCCAACGCTGCCAAGCCCTCTCTCTCCATCTGCTCCCTCCGTCTCAACGTTCCAGCATGTCTCTCAGAGTCCCACCGTTAAACATGCCCAAAACACTGGGGGTTGAACATTCAAGAGGAGGGGAAGATGAGGCTGTGTGCGTGCGTGCGTGCGTGCGTGCGTGCGTGCGTGCGTGCGTGCGTCTGTGTCTAGCTATACTTATGGGGACAAAACGCATGTTCACACAGTCACCTGCAGGGAACCTCTGACAGTGTGGGGACAAAATAGTAGGTCCCCACAACGGTTAGGGTTAGGTTTAGGGTTAGGGGTTAGGTTTAGGGATAGAGGTTAGGGTAAGGCCACAGGACTTGCATAAAAATGAATGGAAGTCTATGTAATGTCCCCACAAGTGATGTAAATATATATAGTTGTGTGTGTGTGTGTGTGTGTGTGTGTGTGTGTGTGTGTGTGTGTGTGTGTGTGTGTGTGTGTGTGTGTGTGTGTGTGTGTGTGTGTGTGAGAGAGAGAAGCTTCCAATAGTGGAATATTCATCTTCCCTGCAGGTGGGGGATAAGAGATAGGGAGATAGGTGGGGTGGGGTGTGGGGGTCGTGTGGAGAGAGAGAGAGAGACACAGAGAGAGAGAGAGAGAGAGAGAGAGAGAGAGAGAGAGAGAGAGAGAGAGAGAGAGAGAGAGGGTGGAGTGTCAAGCCTTTAGCTATGTTTACTTTACTCACAGTCAGATCCACAGTCTCGCAGCTCGTACAGCCCTCAGCTCCTTGCACACATTTCTGTCCTGATTTACTGTATCAGTACACACATTTACGCGCGCGTGTGTGTGTGCGTGCGTGGTGGGGGTGGGGGGGGGGGGGGGCAGTTAGGCACACAATCATGTTTGTTGATGAGGGGATCAGGGAGAGGGGGGGGGGGTTATCCACATCATTGAAAGGTCTCATATGCATAATATGCATACTGGTGTCATGCGGTCATGGCAGTGCAGACTGTGATGGATGACAGAGACCAGCGTGATCAATTACGGTACCAGCAGCAGCAGTATGACTAGGACCCTGGTATTTCGTCGTTGCCGGGTGGAAACCGTCTATGTCCAAAACCGTTTGATGAAAATAATTTAAAATAGTGAAAATAGCAGATCTACAAGCACACAGTGCTTGTAGATCTGCTATTTTCACTAGTTGTGTGCCACACTGTTATATGATGAAGTAAGTTTAATGTAATTTACGAAAAAAGGTACAAATTTTAAACTTGAGGTACGAGAGAGGGATAGAGAGATAGAGAGAGATAGATAGAGAGAGAGAGAGAGAGAACAGGGGAAATGATTAATGCTACCACTGTATATAGTCCTTGAGCTCTCAAGAGTCTCAAGGCAGCGCAGAGAGTGACAATAAGAGATGTACAGAAATGCATTGTGCAATAAGCCATTGGTTCTCAACCTGTGGGTTGGGACCCACAGGGGGGAGTCCCCAAATTATTTTGGAGAGTCCCCATATTAACTTAATGTGTAACATTGTTTTCTCACTCAACAGTAAACAAACCAACATACAGTTTAAGTGTATAGAGGGTATATGCACATTTCCAAAGTGACAATTTAAGGTCTTTTTAATACCTCTAAAATGACAATTTAAACACTGGCCAAATTGTCAAATATATTAGAAGCAGAAATTGTGAAAATAGCAGATCTACATGCTCTCTATTTTCATAATAGAACCGTTTTGTACAAAATGTAATGCCTCAACTCTTAGTCTAATATGCTCGTCGGCATAGGCGATTTTAAGGGGTGTCCTAGGGTGCACGTGCACCCCCTGGCCGCCAGGCGGCCATTTTGATTTTTTTTTTTTTTGTAATGTAACTTTATTTTATAATTATTAAATAAAACAGTGATCGTGATTTGTAAAATGTGCGCAAAAAGAGAGGTGGAGGGGCAAGTATAGTAGTTCACTCGACACTGACAGTAATGCTAATGAACGTGAACCAGAGGAGGTGGACGGAGCTTGCAGCAGCAGTGATCCAGCCACCGACATCACTGTGGAAGGCTCGCCGTTGCCGGAGACCGAGGCCCCGGTTCCTCCACAGCAAGCAAGCCCCACTCCAGACTCAACTGTTGTTACCCCAGGCCCAGACCCAGAGGAGCCAAATGAAGCCAACTTTGTTCATGAAAGAGACCCTTGCCATGGCCCGGATAAAGCCAAGCAGTTTTTGGCTTTGGGTCCATATCAGCCAGAAGATGTAGAATGTCCATTAAAGGCCGCTGGCGAAAAACAACGCAAATTCAGAAAGGAGTGGTTTAAAGATTTTGCCTGGCTGGAGTATAGCGTGCGCCATGACCGGGCGTTCTGCTTTCCATGTCGGGCCTTTGGTTCTGAGAACGCCGAGCAAGCTTTCAGGAGGACAGGTACATAAAGACACATCTCTGTTTACACAATGCTGTTGTACTCCCTCCAAGTGCATAGTCTATTATGTTCCCTTTTTTCAACTGTTTCGTTATATTGAAGAGAATGTGCGCAAAAAAAAAGAAATGGAGGACACGACACTGTTTGAAAAGAAACTTGCTTTTTTTCAAGAGAAGGGAATGCATAATTCTGATTCATTTGGTACATTAAAACACGTCTACACACTGTACCTCACCATACCAGTTACGAGTGCTTCAGCTGAGCGCAGCTTCTCTACTTTGAGACAACTAAAAACGTATTTACGGACAACCATGACTGATAAAAGAGTGTCAGATATAGGCATTTTACAGATTGAGAAAATACACGAAATTAAAGTGCAGAAAATAATTGAAAGGTTTGCAAGTGCCAAAACCCGGAGGCTGCAGTTCATTGTGTAATAAGGATGTGTCTACTATTTGTTTTTGTGAAATGCTTATTTGACACTGTAAATGACTGCTTGATTGCTTGATGAATGATGATTAACTTGATGTTTGGCTTTATATGTCCTGGCTGTGCTGCCTCTGTCTGCAAAATAAGTAAATAAATCCTATAGATAGACATATGGTGTCTAGAAAAAGAAGCACCTGTTTTACACTTTTTTTTGTTTATATTGTGTTACATTTGGGTACAAAATTAACTGCAGAAATCCGCTAAAACAACATTACAAAACCGCTAATATCCGCAAATTTTTTCGTCGTGCACGCGCGAGGTAATAGAGGTCGTGCACCCCCTGCTGGAAGAGGCTAGAATCGCCTATGCTCGTCGGGGTGGGGGGTCCCCTGTTAAAATATGTTTATTTTGGGAGTCGCGGACTGAAAAGGTTGAGAACCACTGCTATAAACCAGTGTGTGTGTGTGTGTGTGTGTGTGTGTGTGTGCGTGCGTGCGTGCGTGTGTGTGTGTGTGTGTGTGTGTGTGTATCAAACTATTATGGTCATTACTAAGAGATGTACTGTAAGTGGTCAGGATGTGCTAAAATGACCACTCTCCACAGCATTCCCATGGCCTCTTCTCTCTCTCTCTCTCTCTCTCTCTCTCTCTCTCTCTCTCTCTCTCTCTCTCTCTCTCTCTCTCTCTCTCTCTCTCTCTCTCTCTCTCTCTCTCTGACAGGTGTGAGTAGACCACCATTCTCCAGCTTCTATTTTTAAAATAATAAATACATAAATAAATTCAGACCCGATGTGCATGAGGTCATAGAGACACCATGTGTTCATTTATTGTCAGTTTTTGTTCTCGCGGAAAATCAGACCCTGTGTGCAAAGGCCTGGGGAGTGGAACCGCTTGGCCAGAAGATGATGTGTCAGTTCCTTTTGACCATCACTTTCTCCCTGCCGTACGCACACACACAGTAGCAACAAATACTAGTAGACATTGATGTCCCCGCTTCCTATATCTCTCTCTCTCTCTGTGTCAGCTTTATGCAGACTCTCAATTCATCTCAATGGATCAGATAGCACACACACGCAAATGCACACACGCACACGCACGCACACACACACACACACACACACACACACACACACCATGTTCTAGTCTAATGGGGTTGTGAGCACCAGACCCAGTCTGCTAAGAATTGTGGTGCAACGACTGAAAGATGCAACAAGTGTCTGAAGTCAATGGTTACGTGTGTGGGTGCACACACACACACACACACACACACACACACGTGCATGTACTATGAGATCCACTGAGCAGTCTGAAGTCAGCACCAGACAGGAAAAGAATGAGATGGAGAAAGAGCTTCCAGCCGCTTATACATGATTCAGTTTCCACTAAGTGCATGGTGAAGGATCTTGACAAAGGTAAAGGGATGTTGAAGGAACATGAGACAGCGTTCAGTGAATGTCACAGTGAAGAACCTTGACAACATTCAGCAGATGTTGATTACCATAACAACTGTCAGCGTGGAAGGATGAAGGGTCTTGAGGCAAAACAGAGGAGGTGCTCCGTCATCCCTCGCATCGTTAACTTTTGCACTACGCTGTCAAATGACAACACTAAGGTTTAATTTCTTTGGGCTCCGAACTCCGGCTATTGCTGCTTTTTCCAGGTTGTCTTTCCACCTGTATGGTGGGATGGGACGATATGAAAATTTCATATCACGATTAATGTGACCGAAGAAATCGTGATTCACGATATTATCGCGATAATCAAAATATCCCCAGCATCCATTATCCTGGGGTGGAACATTTGCTAAAAAATAGCCGATCTACAAGCTCACAATGCGTCGCAACGCGGGGGGAAAAAGGTGGGGGTGGGGGTAAAGTAAGGGGAGGCTGCCTAATGGAGAAGTGATAACTACCTCCGCCTTTGGCCACCTGAATGGGCAGTTTTGAAGGAAGCCAGTGAATTACAGTACCTGTTTTAAGGGAAGGGGTCAAGGAATTCCACACTTGGGTGGCAGTGCTGTAGAAGGAGAATTTACCCATATTTGTCTGATGGGTGGGTGTTACCAGATTGTTGTTTGCGTTCCCTCTAGTAATGTGGCTGTGGGTGTCGCTACTTTTTTGGAGTAAAGTTATTTCCATTCCAGGCCAGATCAGAAAACCATAAATGTCATTGATCCCAGGCTATGGTTTACCTTAAAGGAGTAGTTCACCCCCAAAATGACTTTTTTTCTATTGATTACTTATGCCATGGAGACTTGAGTTCAGTAATATTTTTAGTTTTTTGTCGCATTCCTAAGACAATAATTTGATTACCATAAATGTACCCCCATTGATTCCGGATGGGGACCCGGATGCATTTGGGTCCCCATCCGGATACAATGGGGTTACATTTACTAACTCAAGTATACATGGCGTGAGTACCGTAATCAATAGGAAAAAAGTCATTTTGGGGGTGAACAATTCCTTTAAAGGGAGAACCACCCATTTTCAACATTCAACGATGTCATTAATAGACCTTTTAGTTGTTATGTGGAAATAAGAAAAAAATCCCCCCCTCTTCTGTGTTGCCTAGAACTGGAGGATTGATTGTGGGGTTTGGCTTGCAAAGTACACATTGATGTCATCTCGGTGTACTTTGCAAGCCAAAGTGGTTAACTGGTCTTTCACATGGATTTAAGGTTTGTACTGTACAGTTCCTACAAGTTCTGTGTAAAATTAGCACGAAAAAAGTTTTAGTTGTTTGCCTTTTTGGACTCAAAAACTCTCTCTGTCTGTTCTCAGGCTTATTATTCTGGAGTAGCTCCCCTCTCTCCACCTCCGTCAGGGACATATTAGTGGAGTGATGAAAAAGAAGGGGAAAAAAGAAAGCGGCTGACAATGAGAGCAAAAACATATGGGCCACAACATGAAAGATAGGAGAAAACAGAGAAAAGAGAACTGACGAGGGTAGAACATGTCTCCGAACACCACTGCTCTCCCAGCTGTCTATTTGTATGTGTGTGCGTGCGTGTGTGTGTGTGTGTGTGTGTGTGTGTGTGTGTGTGTGTGTGTGTGTGTGTGTGTGTGTGTGTGTGTGTGTGTGTGTGTGTGTGTGTGTGTGTGTGTGTGTTAGGGCATTCACCGAATATTCGAATATTCGAATATTCGAATACTAACGTCACTATTCGACTTGGTAAACTGAATTCGAAAATCGCTTTTTTTTTTTTATCTTTTTTTTTACTTTTTTTTTTTTTTTTTTTTTAATTTCTTTTTTAAAAATTATTATCATTATTATTGTTTAATCATGGTTCATACAGCTTGGCTAGATAGGAAGTCATAAAAGATGATTTGTCAATGCCCCTGGTGGATGAATTCAGTCTATATACTGATGTCATGATGCGTCACGTGTTTCTTCTCCCGGAACTAATTGCCAATGGGAAAAACAGCTGCCACTGCCAGTCGCAAACTGATTTCATGATGGAGGAAGAGCCAGAAAATGCAACTGGCCCTACTACAAGACCGAAAACTTCCAAGGTGTGGAAATTATTTAAACTATGCGATGTCAAGCTACAATACCACAACAGTACCACCTGTATGCAGACCCACTTGAAAACTCGTCACCCGTTGCCAAGCGAGCCAGCCCGCCCTGCGGGCCCAGCCTGCAGCAGCAGCAGCAAAGCAAGCGGTAAACCGAGACAGACAAAGCTCGGCGAATACGCCACCCGTCGCTTGACAGAAGGCCGAAAACACAAAATTACAACTCTGCTTGTCAACTTCATTGTTAAGGATACAAGACCACTGGCCGTCGTGAAGGGACGTGGCTTTAAGGCGCTCATGAAATTCTTTGAACCTGACTACGTTATCCCCTCGCATGCTACACTATGGAACTACATCAAACGCCAGTATCTCGAAATGAGAGCCCAATTAAAAGGTGAAATGAAAGATAGGTGTGTGTCACTCACCACAGACCTCTGGACGTCTTCCACCATGATGCCATACATCACCGTGACAGCGCACTATCTCAACGATGCCTGGGAGATGCAGGCCAAAGTGCTCTGCACCATCTTAATGGCAGAGCGCCACACAGCTACCAACATAGCCCAGAGGCTGACCGATACCATTAAAGAGTGGGGCCTGCAGGTGTTCTGCGTTGTACACGACAATGCCAGCAGCATGAACCTAGCCATGGGTTTGTGTGAGGATATCCAGGAAGACCTTGGCTGCACTGGCCACACGTTACAGTTGGCAATTAAAAAGGGTCTGGATTTGCCCGACGTGGCCAAAACCATTGATGCGGCGAGGCGAGTTGTTCGTCATTTCAGACACTCTTCTGTAGCAACATGTGCACTGAAGACACGACAAGACGCGCTCAAGGTATTTATATATTATTCGCCCCCTCTATTGATGCACCTTCTCTTTATTGGTACTGTACTGCTCTTGTTTTTTTCCTCGTATATATTTTTTCTTACTTCTCTGTAACTTTGTAAATAATACTGCTGTGCTACAACTCGACAACTGAATTCTATCTATCTATCTAAGGTAAAAGACAACAGGCTCCAGAATGACTGTGCCACTCGTTGGAATTCGACCTTCACAATGCTGGAGCGACTCAACCAGCAGCGCATCCCAGTCCAAGCCGTACTGGAAGACGAGGCTGTCACCAAACCCGCCGTGAAAAAAACCCTTCAAATGAGAGCCTCACAGTGGGAGCTGATTGAGCAGCTACTGCCTGTGCTCAGGCCACTTGCAAAGGCAACTACCATCATGTGTGCAGAATTGCATGTTTCACTCTCATTTATTTACCCTGTGATCCTTAACCTACTGAACGACGGGCCCGACGGGGTGTTGAGAGAGGACGAGTCGGATACAGCAGCAGCCCGCAGCTTTAAGAGCACACTGCGATCACAGCTGAGAACCAGGTTCAAACTGGACACCGAAGACCATGACTTGGTGAGCTCGGTTCCCATCATTGCCTGCATACTGGATCCGAGGTTCAAAGATCTCCATTTCCTCGCAGAGGACGACCGACTGCAGGTTAAACGTCGCCTAATTCAGCTACTGCGAGACGAGGAGGAGCTCGACGCGGACCAGGCAGCTGCTACAGGTATGCTATACATTCATTTAAATTGTATCTATTCATTATGAATACATGTAGTATATATATCCAGGTCAGGCAACAACACCCAAGTTCACACTTCGACAACGTTTACAACTGCTTTAGTGTCACAAATGAGTGATTTTAATTAACAAAGGGAAGAGCAATGCATATCAGCACAGTGAGCACACCATTGTCACCCGTTAACTCCTGCAGAGTAGGTGTTATGCGACGCAAACAGCAATGCTTACATGCAATAGGTATTCTGACTTTTATTTTTATTTTATATGTATTCCACTCCAGACCCCACAGACGTCCCTGACGGTGCCGCCGTGGACAGCGACACACAGGAGCCAAGCGGGAGGAAAACGCGACTTGAACGTGATTACGAGGAGCTGTTTGGGGCTCACTATGCCAGCACAAATGCACCTGCAAAAAACACCTGCACAGAGGAGGTAGAGGAATATCTCAAGATGCCCCGTATTCCAACAACGAGCTGCCCTCTGAAGTGGTGGGCGAGTAATGAGAAGCAGTTGCCTCGTTTGGCCAATCTGGCCAAAACCTACCTGGCGGTGCCAGCCACTAGTACCCCCAGTGAAAGGGTGTTTTCACTCGCTGGGAACACGATTTCCAGGCAGCGATCAAGTTTACACCCAGCACACGTGGATAACCTTGTCTTCTTGAATGAAAACAGCCGGGAGCGCAATACTAAAACTGAAACAATAGATGAGGAGGACTTCTCGTCTGAGGAGAGCGAGTAGTCTAGTTCTCACATATGCCTACATTTAGTTTGCCAGCGGATCTTTTTTTTAAATTATTTTATTGCCATATAAGCTTGACCTACGGTGGAATAATTAGACCTACGTTTGCAATTGCAACTGTGCACTTGAGGTGGCCCGTTTGTGTCGTCATGGTGAGTTAAACTAGCCTACGTTTACATTTCGTTTTCTTACATTATTTGCACTAGCCAAATATGGCCTAGAAGATTTATTTTTATTTATGTTCGTTTGCAAAAGAATGCCAGCACACAAATTAGTGTTCTGTTCTGTTTTGTAGCCTATTTGTTTTAGGCCTACAATAAACCAATACATTTAGTTAAATGCTTCGCATAGTTTGCAGATCACAGTATTGCCTTCTTGTAGGCTATAAGCCTATGCATGTGAAAATGTCAAGAAGTCACGCTTATGTTAATTTGAAAAAGAATGCCAGCACTCAACGAAGTGTTCTCCTGTGTTGTATTGTATTTGCTTTACAATAAAACAATAGCCTATTTAGGTAAATGTTATATGGAAGTGCAAATGTAAAGAAGTGGCGTTATGTTAATTTGCAAAAGAATGCCAGCACTCAAAGAGACGTGTTCTACTGTTTTATATTTGTTTTACAATAAAACAATATTGGTATTATGCAAAGTTGCAAACTGTGGAAATTCATATTTTTTGTGAGATGATTACGTTAATAATCTGTCGCACGTAATCAGTGCATCATAGCATAATGGCCGAAATTGGACATGACGCATAACTGCCTGTTGCTGATTATAGATTTGTTTGAACAGTCATGTTTTATTATTATTTCCACCAGCTCACGGTGCGAGCCGCGGCTTGAGCTTGTAGATCTGCTGTTTTCACTAGTTGGGGTCCTGGGCGATTGTCTAATTTCTATTTTGGGTCACGGGCTAAACTGTTTGGTAATGTGAACCGCTGGGTTAAAGTCTTTTTATTTTAGAGCATGAAAGAGACAGTGATTAGAAACTGTTGCGCTGTGATGCAGGCAAACTATACTGTTAAATGTACTGTTCCAGGGGAAGCACTGAGCGCACCCATACTTGCTGGTCGCTTAGTCCAATCAGGTCGCGGCTCGTTTGTAAATGCCACGGTCAATAGCCAATCGTATTTCACTAACCTTCAGGTCTGTCCCGCCTCCAGTGGTTAACCCTCACTCGCATGTTGTGTTCAAGACTTGAAACAGCGCATCAATGAGAGGCCGAGAATGGCTAGTTTTTATTGGATGAAAAAATATATATATAATTCCCGTCGAATTCCGACTATTCGAATACTTTGAGGTCGAATAATTCGAATTCAAAAAATCACTATTCGTGAATGCCCTATGTGTGTGTGTGTGTGTGTGTGTGCATGAATGCGTGACTGTGCGTGCATGTAGGTGATTGAAGACAGATTGAGTAAAAGCAATTACGTCCGCGGAACACACACCATGAAAAGTAAACACTATCTTTCTCTCCGCAACAAGTGATGAAGAATGGTGATTAGACTTGCAAGAACTATTTTCAAGTCCATGCTATTCTGTGTGTGTGTGTGTGTGTGTGTGTGTGTGTGTGTGTGTGTGTGTGTGTACTGTGTGTGTGTGTGTGTGTGTGTGTGTGTGTGTGTGTGTGTGTGTGTGTGTGTGTGTGTGTGTGTGTGTGTGTGTGTGTGTGTGGAGCTCCAGTGAACAGGTCTGAAGCTGTGTGTAGGAGATAAAGGAAGTCATTAGTGAATGATCCGCTAAAACCTTGGATGGGACCCTCGCCAGAGGTTAGACTGAGTGTGTGTGTGTGTGTGTGTGTGTGTGTGTGTGTGTGTGTGTGTGTGTGTGTGTGTGTGCGCGCGCGTGCACGCACGTGCGAGAGACAAACTAACTACTTGCCTCAGTCGTCACTCCGACAAAATGTAACTTTAACAACTTTGGACACACGACATGATGAACCGTGACAACAGTTTTGATCGCTGACTTCACATCAAGCTGAGTTGTGCTCCAAAGTCCAAAGTTCCACATGCACATTACATGTTGTACGGCGAGGGGGGTTGTGGAGGAGGGGAGGGTAAGGAGAGAGACAGAGCAAAGGCAGGGAAGAGAAAGGAGAGCAAGGAAGAAAGTGAGGGATGGAGATAGGAAGCGAGAAAGAAGGAGGAAGAGGGCGGGAGACGGTCAGACGGATGGATAATCTGGACAGGACAAAGGAGATTATCCTAACCCTACAACTAAAACACTAATATGTAATGTGAAATTTAGGAGTAAAAGTATTAATACTGCAATGTAAATGTACTCTGTTACAAGTATTAAGTCCGGAATTCAAAATGCACTTGAGTAAAAGTATGAACGTGTTGGCATCAAAATGTACTTAAAGTACAAAATGTTTGAAAATAGCAGATCTACGAGCTCACAATGCAACGTGTTGTGAGCTTTAGATCGTCTATTTTCAAATAGTCTAGGTATAAAATAGAGCTAAAGTGGTATTTTTTTTATCTGCAAAGTAACTAGTAACTAAATCTTCAAATAAATGTAGTGGAGCAAAAGTACAATATTTGGATTCGAGATGTAACAGAGTAGAAGTAAAAGTATTGGAAATACTAAAGAAAAAATACCTAAAAACTGTACTTAAAGGACAACTCCACCCTAAATCACTCCTAGGATCATTTTCCTACTTATATTGATCGCAAAAGACTGTCCATGGGGTCTATTAGGCAGTAGCCTAGGCCAGGGTCCCTTCACTTTCCGGGGTTTGATCCTGTCAGGAGCGGAAACCACTTTAGGTCATGTTGAAGTCCTAGACAAACTACACTTTGGCTGGAACTATCAAACCGGATTCAGTTTTAACCCAAAATATTCCCCTCATTCAAGGAAATACTTTTAGGGCCTACTAGCGGGGCAGTTAAGGAGAACAATACTTCAGTTCTGGAAAGAAGCACCAAAATTTTACAGAGTGTACCTCTTGGGTCATTCTTTAGAAAAATCACATTAGACACTTAATTTTCAAAATGGCCGCCAGTTTTAAAGATGGCCGCCTTTTCGGATATGTTTTACAGGACGCCAGCCAGTTAATATCGAATTTTCATAATATTAAAGTTGTTTTGTAGGTTTTAAAACATCCAGAGTTCATTTATTACACTTTTAAAGCAGCCAGAATAACCTTTCTGACTTTTGGTTGGGGTCTTTCCTCACCTGGGACCACCTGGACAGACCCCTGAGCCTATTTCAGTAATCGCTCTGCTCCTGCTCCAGAACAATGTTAAATTAGATCTGAAATATGCTCTGAAATAAAAAAATGACTGGTAGCAAATAACAGAGGTCTTCCACGGGGGGTCCGGGACCCCTGGGGGGGATCCTCAGATCTACTACAGGGGGCCTGCCAAATCTGAATTTCTTTTTGAAACTTCGAATGTTTTTATGTATCCTGGTTTTATGTATTGTACTTTGATGGTTTATTAATATTCTCAGTATTATTTATAATGTTTTTTTGTGTTAAACAGTTATGGTTGACAGCTGTTACTGCAGGGATTGCAATAATGAAGGTATTGCAACTTTTCACTTTGGGTGCAGAACATTATTTCCATTTATTGCACTGCACTCACACTGACCAAACACACACACACACACACACACACACACACACACACACACACACACACACACACACACACACACACACACACACACACACCTCTTTGTTATTGTCACCCCAAAACCCTCACCTTATTAGAGCCCATGGTCAATTACGCCCAAAGAGATTCACTACAATACAGTAATTTCAGACATGCAGGATATATTCGTCTTCATCATCATCATCTTCAATGTCCAACCTAATAGTGTTGACACAGTCTCCACCATAGCATAGAGTGAAAGGCAGGTTATTTGAGCAGCTGCACCGTCCCTTACAACCTGCTTTGCAGACACATTTGATGAGCTCAAGTACTGCCTTTGGAGCAGGGAGAGCAAGAAACCTGACTGGAATATACCCTACACTCTCTGAATTCCATCTATTTTCTTCGATTGGTGGAAGCACAGGGTATGGTATGGTCAGGTATGATTTATCCTGCACAGAGTTGGCGTGGAGGTAATGTGGTAGCAGTGCAGCACGAGTTGGAGGTAGCATCTCACCCTCCAAGTTCTTTGACAGAAATAGTTCCCATCTGAGTAATCCCAGGGTTGTTGGACCTTTTGAACTGTAAACATGGCATGCAAAATGTTCCGACTGCAATGTTGCAATCTTTTTGGTGATTCCAACAAATGTTCTTCCCCAGTCAGCACCTGAAAAACTATGTACGCAAAGGAACCCTTGACATTTGTAACATCCAATAACTTGAACTCACTCAAATATATAAATTTCCTTTTTTTGTACCGGAGGCAAGGACTTGATAAGGAATCGGGGTATCAGCCTCTTCATGTGTTTGCACTTCCTCAAAATCATGTCCCTTGATGAAGGTATCCTATTATGATGCCTACTTTGTCATACCTGACAAATTGCCCTGAGCTTCCATCAATTGAAAAAAATAGATGGAATTCAGAGAGTGGAGGGTATGTCCAGTCAGGTTTCTTGCCCTCCCTGCTGCAAAGGCAGTACTTGAGCTCATCAAATGTGGCTGCAAAGCAGGTTACAAGGGACGGTGCAGCTGCTCAAACAATAACCTGCCTTGCACTCTCCTCCCTGCAAATGCTATAGTGGAAACTGTCAACACTATTAGGGAGGACATGTATAGTAGTGAATTTCTTTACAACAACAAAGAGGTGTGTGTGTTGTGTTGTCAGTGTGAGTGCAGTGCAATAAATGGACATGTTAGACTGCGCGCCCAAAGTGAGAAGTTGCAATACCTTAATTCTTGCAATCCCTGCAGTAACACCTGTGAACCTGTCTAACACACAAAATGTAATAAATAATACTGAGAATACTAATAAAAACAGTTAAAAAAAGAAAAGAACTTCCCCATCAAGATACGGCAGGCCCCCTGTAGTAACTCTGAGGACCCCCTAGGGGTCCCGGACCCCCTGTGGAAGACCCCTGGGTATTTGCTACTACTCATTTTTGCTTTCAGAGCCCAGTTACAACAAATTTAATGCTTCAGTTATGATCTAATTTAACATTGCTCTGGAGCAGGAGCAATGCGATTACTGAAATAGGCTCAGGGGTCTGTTTGGGGGGTCCCAGGTGAGGAAAGACCCCAACCAAAAGTCAGAAAGGTTATTCTGGCTGCTTTAAAAGTGTAATAAATGAACTCAGGATGTTTTAAAACCTACAAAACAACTCTAATATTATGAAAATCGGACATTAACTGGCTGGGGTACTGTTCAGAGGCAGCCATCTTGGAAACATGGCAGCCATTTTGATTTTTCAGTGTCTAATGTGTTTTATCATAGGAACAACCCCTAAGGAGTACTTGTGAAAAGTTTTAGGTTTCTTTACACTTCTGAAGTATTTTAGTGCAAAAATGCATTTATCTGCCCCGCTATACCTAAAAAACACCTTGATGCGGCGTAGTTTTGCATTTGGAAAATTCGTTTGGTATATGCATCTTTAAGTCCAACTCATAGCGACTGGCAAGACTACACTAGGCTACTCGATCATTTTAATAGGGATTGGGGAAACAAATGGGGGAAACAAAACTAAGTGACGCCGCTTATTCTGCCTGTGGTTTCCGCCTAGAAGGGATCAACGGCCCGTTGTAAACGAACACAAGAAAGCCTGGTGATGCGAGGTTAATTAGGCAGAAATGCCCCTGTTGTCCAGTTTCCCCAGAAGAACACAGCAGCTGTCATAGCATAGAGTGGCGCCTATAAGCCTATCACTTTTACACTAATAAAGTGATTTTCTTTATCATGAATGTGTTACTAGTTGTCATTACAAACACATCCATCCCTTGGTTGTCCCACACAAGCCACCACAATCTCATAAATAATGTTTTGAGGTGAGCATTCGGCACAAGTGCCAATCAAAGTGACTGTGCTGGCCAATCACAGGGCATCTTTTCCTGGACTTGACAAAACACATAAAAGCATAACATCTGTTTAGCAGAGTGTGAGGGCTTGTGTGGGACAACGATGACATGGATGTGTTTGTAATGACAACTAGTGCCACATTCATGAAATATAAAATCACTTTTGACCACAACAAATAGTGTAAAAGCAATAGGCTTATAGGCGCCACTCTATGCTATGAGAGCTGCTGAGTTCTGCTGGGGAAACTGGATGACAGGCGCATTTCTGCCTAATAGACCCCATGGACACGACAGTCTTTTTGGATCAATATAAGTATAGGAAAATGAGCCTATAAGTGATTTAGGGCAGAGCTGTCCTTTAAGTACAGTACTTAAGTAAATGTATTTAGTTACTTTACACCACTGCAACTGCGTGCGCACACACACACACACACTGAGGTACTGTAGAGCGAGGGTGACAGAGGGACTACGTACTTCCTAGCGGTCATGCCAAGACCCTAAGGTTCTATCTCTCTCATCGAACACGCACGCACGCGCACAGCCACACACACACACGTGTACATCTCATTCCATTCCCCTAATACAGTCAATATTTACAACCTGCTTGAGAAAATATGTTTGCTTAATTAGATTAAACTGTGTGTGTGTGTGTGTGTGTGTGTGTGTGTGTGTGTGTGTGTGTGTGTGTGTGTGTGTGTGTGTGTGTGTGTGTGTGTGTGAGAGAGAGAGATAAAGAGATTGATTACCAAAGCAGCAACAGTAGGATAACTGATGGGAGACAGTCGCTTGACTCGCTTGTCATTGATTTGACAAGGAAAGGTGTACAAACAGATATTACACATTATCATGTAGACCCATGATCATGTGAATTCACGTGACCGGGATGGCTTACCAGGCTTTTTTTCTTTTTTCCCCCCCTTTTTTTCTTAATTTTTATGTTGTGACATGCGCACACATTTACAGGGTCAACATTTTACACGATCTTCATCATCATATTACAGTCCATTTCAATCCTCAGTGGTTTCATTCTTACGGTTCATGTATTCAGTCCATTTCTCCCATTTTTCAAGAAACAACTCTTCCTGTATCCTGAGTCTATGTGTAAATCTCTCCATCACATACATGTATCCTGTATCCTGAGTCTATGTGTAAATCTCTCCATTACATACATATTCTCCACAATGCACAGTCACTGCTCACAAGTTGGGGAGTCACTTCTATACCACGATCTCATTATTGCTTTTTTGCTGGCTGCTAGTAGTACCTTGACCAGATGTGTTTTCCTGCGTCAAGCAGGCATTGACACTAAGGCTTGCCCACCTGCCCCCGGCAGGTAGATAAAACGTCAGGGCAGGTGGAGTTTGCTTTCAGGTTGCCCGACCGGGCAAGTGCTCATTTCAGAGGGGACACAAAGGACAACACGAGATATCTTATCTAAACACCTGAACGTGGCCAGTGTGATCTGTCTTCTGGTCTGTGGAATGCAAAATTAGAGCACTATTTACCTATAATGTGCTGTTTTTACTGTGGCTACTGTGTGAAACCACAGACATATTCAATCATAGCTACAGTGTAGGTATTTGGATTTGGAGGTATTGAGGTGTGACATTTTTTATCGCACAGGCCCAGAAAGTAAAGAAATAAGTATTAAATTGAGCAGTAATTAAAACCTTTACCTATCATTTTATAATGGACGATTCACTTTTCGGGCAAGTGGGCATGACCTTTGGGCAAGCAGAACATGACCTGTACTTGCCCGAAGGGCAAGTGCATCTGAGACCTTAGTGTCAACCCCTGGTCAAGTTTCCAAAATATAATACCACACTTGTCTTTGATTTTTCATATTTCAATATCTCTTTTATTACTGACCACACTTCATCCCAATATTTGTCCATTTTTGGACAGTTCCAAAATATATGTTCGTGGTCAGCATCCATCTCAAGCATGGTTGTTCCTCTGCTGATTGGTGGTGATCCATTCAAATGACCCACTTGAAAGACCAACTGAGGGTCCCACGACTCACTACAATGAAAAAGGTTCAACATCACTGCCTTCCAAAGCATATTTCAATGACAATTCACTATTGTCTGTCTGTTTGGAGAACCAATATGGTCGTATTTCTAGATGGGTTACGGCTACGGATATGAACAGGTCAAACTATACTGCTACTGGGGGTGGGGGAGCCAGTTTGCTGGAAAGTGTGAGCAATGTCAAGGATTAAGTACAAAGGGCAAAGGAGTCTCGAATATTGTGGCAAATCGGTCCATACCTTCTGCCGTTTATAATCCAAGCACTCTGCTTTGAATGCAACAGCAGTATAATACCTAGCGCACGCACGCACACACACACACACACACACACACACACACACACACACACACACACACACACACACACACACACACACACACACACACACACACACACACACACACACACACACACACACACACACACACACACACACACACACACACACACACACACACCTCTCGCATCTAGAAGGGATTAAACAGCTCAGACATTGATTAGTCACAGCGGAATCAGGCAGAGAAAGAGGGATCCACAGGAGAGAGAGACGTGAGATGAGATGAGACAGGGCTGAGAGTGGGTGGGGCAGGGTGTTAGAGAACAGGGGAGAGGGAACCAATGAGTGAAGGAAGTATGGGGAGGGAAGGTAATGTAACTGGGGCATAACCAGAGTGTAAATGTCTCTAAACATGTCCTCCAGGACTTAAGGACACAAGAGTGAAAAAGCCTGTCCACACCAGGTAACATTTTATCACTCTTGTTCCTTGCCAGAGTGTCAAGACACTCACACTCACACTCTCTCACACACACACACACACACACACACACACACACACACACACACACACACACACACACACACACACACACACACACACACACACACACACACACACACACACACACACACACACACACACACACACACACACACACGTCAACTTACTAAGAATAGACCCTCTTCATAATAAACAACACCGACCGCACCCTGTACCCTATCCAACACTCATACAGTACACACACAAAGTCATCCATACATAGAGCCTTTGGACAGCTGTGATGCATCTCCGTCTCTATTTATATAGTCCTGTATAGCCCTGTTTGTGTACTGCAACACAACATACCTCCATCTCTTCTTTATTGCTCAGACTCTTTCTGAAAATAAAGTTTCAGAAAAAATCATCATACCCTCACTGGCCTCCTCAGGGTCAAAGATGATATGAGAAAACGTCCATATTTCCTGGCATCACATCACATATAGGGATGGGACAATAAGCGATATTATCGTTTATCGTGATAAAAAAACACTCATGATAATCGTATCGTGGAGATTTAATTTATCGTGATAACGTCCTCCGTCATGCACTTGGATCAATTCACGTTTTATTTGCAGAACTGCATATCCGGTACCATTTTAAACCCTCTATTGGTAAAATGTACTTATAATATACGTACTTGATACAGTCTTTTTTCACTCTCTACCAAATGTCTTTGCCCAAAAAATAGCCGATTTACAAGCTCACAACGCGTCGCAAGATCTGCTATTTTTTGGGGCAAATGTAATCCTGGATGTTGGGGATATTTTGATTATCGCGATAATATCGTAAATCGCGATAAAATCATGATATGAAACGTTCACATCGTCCCATCCCTAATCACATATTTTATTGTATGTGGGGGTGATGCCCGCACCCATTTATAGTGATTTTAATTACATAATCAGTTCATGTGACTGTGGGAGGAGCTGGCTGGCAGGAAGCGCTGTGACAGACTGTTTGACTGTTAAAGTCTCTCTTTCTTCTCCATCTCTCTGTTCCATCACTACACATCTTCCCCCTTCCACAGTGCGTTTGTCTGTCTGGTTCTTTATAGTGCCTCTCCATCTCCATTTCTGTGAAGTGTAAATATTTTGTCCCTGGTGTATTCTGACTTTTAAAGTATATACAGTAGAAGGTACTGCAGAGAAATGCATAGATCTCATGCCTACTGTTACTGTAAACTGATAAAAAATACTACACCAGTAAGATGCCCTAAGGCGAGGTCGCGCTGAAACAACAGAGACTGACACAATATGTCCATATATGGGCATTCCCAGATATGGGCTTAATATTGATGACATCAGGGATCTCCAAATATGGGCATAAAAGGGCAAGGATGGAATTATTTTGCAAGTGTGACTCATGTCGCGACAGCCACACTGGTTATCATGAGTCTGACGCAATATGTCCATATATGGGCATTCCCAGATATGGGCTTAATATTGATGACATCAGGGATCTTGGCCATATATGGAGTGTGATATGAGGTGTGACATGAGGCGTGACTGACTCTAGAAGCGAGGGTCTCGCAAAGCGAAGCTTGGCCAATGTGACCCTGGGCGAGTGGGCATACGACAAACGTTGAGTTCTTTGAGCAAAGATGTAGGCCAGAATAAGTAGTGAACATAGCTGATCTACAAGCTCACAATCAACACTGATCAACACGTTGTGCGCTTGTAGATCTACTATTTTCACTATTGAGTTCTGGACCTCGACCTGTTAAGCTTGGAAACCATTGGCCTAGCGGTCACCTAGGCTCAGTGTAGCCTGACAGCCTTTGCTGTGTGTCCCTCCCTGTCTCTCTCCATCTTTCCTGTCAATCACAAAATAATTATCAAAAAAATGCAGGAAAAAGGGGGTAAAAAATCCCCCAAATCACACCTGTGCACTTTGCATGGTATCAAACACGACACACGTGCATATCTCCTTGTATGGGCCGGTCTGTCCGTGACATCAGCTGTGGCGATATCGGTTTCTGCATACTTTCTATGACGTTAGTCTCATGTGATGTTAGACGTTAGACTCATGTGACGTTTGTCTCGTACTGCATAGTACTGTAGGAACCTACACACAAAGTCCCCTGCTGTCACTATGACTCAGACTGTCAGACATAACCATATATAGAGTTCAACATGACTCAGACATAACCATAATATGGCTATGTCTGAGTCAGAGTGAACTCTATATAGAGTTCCCACCGCAGCTACCCACAAATATGGCATTGCTGACTGAGAGCATGACATCAGTGCCAAATAAACAGTGTCATCATGACATCAGACTCAAATAAATCATAATAAGGATCCATATAAATGAGGCAGATAGTTTTCCTCAACATAGCAGAACCGGCACTCAATCATGGTGCGCATGAACGTTCTCGCGGATGCGCTTAAAAGCATCAACAATGCTGAGAAACGTGGGAAACGTCAGGTCCTCATCAGGCCGTGTTCTAAGGTCATTGTGCGCTTCCTCACCGTCATGATGAAGCACGGGTACGTCGGAGAGTTCGAGATCATCGACGACCATAGAGCCGGGAAGATCGTCGTCAATCTCACAGGCAGACTCAACAAGTGTGGTGTGATCAGCCCACGCTTTGACCTGCAGCTGAAAGACCTGGAGAAGTGGCAGAACAACCTCCTGCCCTCAAGACAGTTTGGATACATGGTGTTGACCACCTCAGCTGGCATCATGGACCATGAAGAGGCCAGAAGGAAACACACTGGAGGAAAAATTCTTGGATTCTTTTTCTAAATGTAAAGAACTGTTCAAATAAATCAAACCAGGGGAGAAAATACATTAAAACTAGGAAGGTTCTGGGAAATTAATTGCAAGTAGTTGCCTATGGTCGCAGTTTAGTATGTGAACCGTCACAGCGTGACAGTATCTCTGTCTGTCTTTAACGCCCGACACTGCGGTTCCCCTGACACATCACTGTGACATCACAGGTGACATCACAGTGATGTCAGATACTCAGATAAGGGATCTCCATATATGGGCATAAAAGGCAGAGACATCACTGTGACATCACAGGTGACATACAATGATGTCAGATACTCAGGGCAGGGATCTCCATATATGGGCAGGACTCGACATTATAATTGGCCCGCAGGCCCGTTTGATCTTTTTAGAGTGACAGGGCCACCAGAACTCATCAGGGACTTGCCCGTTGGGCCAGTGAATTTAATGCCTTGAAAATAAAACGGATAAAAATGTTTATCTAATTTCACATCAGTATTCCTTGTGGTACTGTTTTGTAATAATTTCGGTGAAATCGTCTCGTAATTGCCGCTAAAATATAACGTTGCGTGATCCCGAGCAAAGACGAGCAAAGTTTCCTTCTGCGTGCATCGTGCGTGCGTGTGTACAATACATCAGCCTGCAGTCAGTTACACAAGGCAGAGCAGCCAGAGATGGGACGTTCGTGAACGAATCGAGTCTTTTGAACGGCTCTTTGAAATGAACGTAGCTATGGTAACTAGAATGAGCCACAGAGCCAGTCTTTTGAACGGCTCTTTGAAAGGAACGGATCCCAGAGATCCGGCTCACTTCAAAGAGCCATGAATCCCATCTCTACAGTACTGTAGCTAATGCTGCTAACAGCGTTCCAGAGCTTGTTGAGCGGAGCGGAGCGCTGTTGCCCTGCTGTTCAGTATGTCCAATGTCACCGCGTGTCAGAATCAGAAAGTACAATAGACAAGTTATGTTCTTGAAGTTGGGGAAAGGTCCGGTACTATACTGAGAGAAAGGAGAGATTGACGCTGTCGCTGTGTGTCTAACCTCGCCTACCAGTGTCTAGTGAACGACAGAGAGGGGGGCGGTCCTGTGTGTGTGTGTGTGTGTGTGTGTGTGTGTGTGTGTGTGTGTGTGTGTGTGTGTGTGTGTGTGTGTGTGTGTGTGTGTGTGTGTGTGTGTGTGTGTGTGTGTGTGTGCACGCTCGCGGTGCGTGTAGAACCATAGTGTAGAACGCATTCGGCAAATTTGTTTCTTTTAACTGTTATGTTGTAGATATTTAGAATCAACGTGTACTGTAGCCTATTGAGAATATGTATATCAAATGAGAAGATCATCTTCTCATTTGATGAGAATGGACTGAGTGTCTCAGTCAGAGATGGATGAGGGACAGACAGCTTAGCATGTAACAGAAGAGTGGGAACTTTGATGTCAAATTTGGCAATTATTTTCCTAAATGTTGCATACATGATTAGAACATGATTGAACATTCCACAGTTAAGGTCTAACATTTTTATAATTGCTGTCCTATGCTTCTATCTTCTGTATGACTAGCTGGAGCAGGAATGTATTATTGTAAATATGATGCAATTAGGCCTATGCCAGAATAAACCATTAGCCTTGGATCAAGAATATCATAGATGTATTTTATTTAAAATGTTATATCATCTATAAAATACAGCTTTGTAGCCTTGATCCTATGCTAATTAACCCCACATTAGGAGATCCTGATAAGGCAGACAGACAGCTGTCAATCTGGGCTGGGGCCCTCACCAGTTAAACAGGCTACAGCTGTTGTTAAGAGTAGGCCTACATGTTATTGAATCAAATGAGTTGTTTTATGGGGAATGATATTTTGAATGGCCAAAGGGACAGGACAGTACAGTTCACTCCTATGTCCTATGTACTCCATTCATTAAAAAAAAGACGCTAGTATCGAGGATGAAGGAGGACGCAAGTTTTGCGCACACACGCGTGTCAGGGCCAGTGATCATCAAAATCCACTGGCCCTGAGGGCCAGTAGTAAATTTCCCTTAATGTCTACCCCTGATGGGCATAAAAGGGATCTTCATATATGGGCATAAAAGGGATGTCAGACAACAGAATCCATATATGGCTAAGACAGATGGCCAAGACAGATTTTTCCCTTAGGCGTCTTAATGGTAGTATATACTGTATTGTGATGTCACGAGAAGCTTGTAAACTTGTAAACCTTTTTGAGTGATGTTATCCGGGTGACCGGGTCGGATATCTTGGACAATGTCCAATCAGAGATCAGAGAAAGGTTAACAAATTAAATATTGTGATGTCAAGCGAGGCATGACCAATCCTGTCTGATTGGATGGACATTATGTCCAAGATCTCTGGCGTTACAATCCAGATAAGTTCAGGGTTAACAAAAAAATCGCACCTATGTGAATGTTATCAAACGCGACACATGTGCATATCTCCTTGGGGGCCGTTCTGTCCGAGACGTTACGTGCTCATAGAAAAATAGTGTGTTGCCGATAGCAACCACACTTTTAAATACAGAAATATGGCAGAAAGACGATTGTCCTGAACCTCTGATCCAACCGATATATGGGCATGCCATATATGGGCATACACTGATGACATCAGGGATCTCCATATATGGGCATAAAAGGGACAGGGACTATCAGATATAGAGATCGTATATGGGCATGCTCATATATGGGCATACTGATGACATCAGGGATCTCCATATATGGGCATATCTGTTGCATTGACGGTGTGACAGGTGAGACATATGTACCGGTAGGTGTGAGGGCTACATAGTGGCCCGGGCCAAACCTCTAAAATTTCTCATTTTTGGTTCTTATGTGTTTTTCGAAGAAACATTTACAAAAACATGTACACATCAGTGAAATGTATCACTTAACTAAAATATTACTGTCTTTGTCTATTAGTCTAAGTCACAAAGAGAACACGCTTCAGCCAAGTTTGAGTAGAAGGGCTCTGGTAGAACAGAAAACAATACAATCAGAACAAATAGTTACCTGGAAACTTCCAAATAGACTACCTAAACAAATTACTGGAAGACACAATTAGGTACAGTATGCATGTTTTATTATTCAACAAGGTGTTTTCCTTAGAATCAAACAGAAAAAATACACACAGTCCGTATCTTTAGTTCAGTTGTGAACTGAATTCTGGGAGTCGTAGTTATAAAAGACCATAAACAGATTCTTTAATGAAAATGGGGCTACCAGAGGTGTCACCAAAACTACTACCAAAATTAATGTTACACAGTATGACTTTAAATGAGAACACGCCTACAAGCGTTCATACTGTAGTATGTGGATCAGATAGAATAACAGCATAACAAGACAAGAACTACAACAGAAGAGATAACAGATAAGTATTGAATAAATATTCAAACAGATAGTCAATAACATAATGTAGGATTACATGTTAACATAAAATATGATTAGATTCTTCCAGCCATGTACTTGATGTTTTACCTACAGATTTTCTTTTTACCTACTACTTGGGAGTTCCGATACGTAACTTGAATAGCACTGGTTCTCAATGAGGGATCCAAGGACCCCTGGGCCCTTGAGTTCCCGGGGGTCCATAGTTAAATGTTTGATGGTTAGAACTCTTATAGTTTTGTAGTAGCGTGGCATTAGCCAGACTGATATTGTGAATTCACTCACACGTTCCTCCACAATATAATGTTCGCCCATAGGGAGCGAGAATGAGAAATCAGAAAATGACTGGGCCAATCAGTGACAGCATTTCAGCTGAACAGTGAAACACAGTCACTGATTGGCCGATGATGCCGTGTAGGAACGTGTGAGTGAATTCACATTATCAATCTGGCTAATGCCAGGCTAGGTTTGTAACTCCCAAGAGTGTACAAATGGAACCACATTGACCGGTGAGGGTTCATTTGGTATACCATTTTACACTCTCAGTAAATGAACACTGAGGATTTGTATAGATTGGGGTCTCAAATCATTAAAAGGTGGTCCGTGGCCTAATGCACATCAAACTGCCTGTCTCTGAATTTAACTTATTCTCTGCCATGATTCAGAGTGTTTTTCCATGCACATATGAAAGATTGCTGAATATTCTGCGTCGGTCAGATCCATGCACTGAAGCATTCAAAAGACGCCCACGGCATCCAGGCGCCATAATCTACTCCAAAGATATAGGCTTCTGCGTCAACCTTGAGCCCAGCCCCTCTCCCATACACATTCATTATGGCTTTTTTTTTCTAAAAAAGGGAAACTCTTTTTTGTTCCAGTTAGGTCATCAACGTGTCAGGTGACATCCAGTAGAATCGGAAAATATTTGTTGACCCATAGGCCAGCAAACGGTGCCATCCAGCGCCAAAACACAAAACTCGTCACGTGGCTACCTATCACTGTTGTACTGGTGTAATGCAGGGAAGTCTGCCAGTATTTTGGCAGAGGTACAGCAGTGGCTGAACAAACCCAGTGATCACAGTGATGGACACCATTATCAAATTTTTGGAATACATTTCATCTGACAATAACTTCCCTTGACTGTCCAAAACAACAACAAAAATGGAACAACTCAAGTAAGTTGCCACAAAGGACACCATGATCAGGCAGATGATAATGAAGGCTCTCCTCTTCATGCCGTTGTCCCTGTCCCTCTCCCTCCCGGTCCCGCCTGGACCGGGACCCTTGTCCCCTGGACCGGGCCGTTTCAGAGCTATGAGAACAGCAAGGCTGCACAACAGCATCACTGACATGTAGAATACACATAGACCCAAGTAAAGATAATAGACCGGCATGGTATAACCAAACTGCACGGTTACAATAGATATTGCAATGATGGCCACCCAGCAGAACACAGAACAACCCGCCCTGTACCTCATGGGTTTGTACTTGAGGAAGAGCACTGGAAGAACTACTGCCATGAATCGCTCTATGCAGATACAGGTCTGGAAGACGGGACGTCCGGTGTACAGGATACCAAAACAGAAGAGTATTAATTTGGGAATTATCTTGATATGAACGACAACATAAAGCAAGCTGAAGAGGATCTCGCATACGCTCAGATTAAGCGTGAAGATCTCTGAGGCCATGGTACCGGCTGCTCCGGTGAACACCAGCCATAGAATGCCTGCGTTGATGGGGAGTCCCAGGACCGCGTTGATTGTGGTGCTGGCGATGTCTAAAATGTATGCGCTGTTGTCTAAAATGTATGCGCTGTTGAGGGACGAGTCGTTTGATGTGTTCATTGTCCTGGTAGCTTTGACGTCAGTACGATCTTCGTTTTCACAATTCAGGAGAAATCCTTTGGAGAGACAGACAAATGATTAAAGGAGACTCAAAGACCGAAGAATCTGATGATAAGAGGTGTCCGCATGCATTGGGCGGGATACTGTTTTTGACACTGGGACTGAGTGTATTTTTGTTCTGCCAGGATGCCAGCTATTGTATAGAGGGTGTATACTGATTTATACTTTTTGTTCATCATTGATGGTGCCTTTTGTAATGTTATTCTTCCTATGACTGTATCTCACAGTGCTTCTCTTCCTCTGTATCTGATGTATACCTTAACTGCTATGCTTCATCTGAGGCCTGAATTCCCTTGTGGGATCGATAAAGGTTGGTTGTTCGGTCTGTCTGTCTGTGACTATGTAGCGCCTTGTAGCGGTGTGTGAGTGCCTACATGGCTACTTTTCATGACATTAGGCATAACTACAACATGGCACCATCTGCTGTAGTCAATCATTGAGGTCTCATAATGTGTGTGTACTGTAATAATTTCATTTAATTTAATTTCAACCATTATTTAATTCACAGAAGACACACTGTAATAGCCTAAAAGCAGCCACAGCACCCACCCGATTTGGGTAATGTGTTTCGTCACATAGTTTGCCTATGATACAGTGCTGCTAATGAGTGAGAGCACAAAAAGAAGATTACAAATTAAATAAGGGGTGTACGTGTTGACTTGACTTGAATCAAGGCAGTCCTTGAAAGAATTTAACAACTACACTAAACCTAGACAATTCCTGAATAAAAGTAAACTAATTATGCACTCATAAACCTAACTGAAATGAAATATCAAACTACTATATTTGTGAGCATTTGCATTAAAATATCATTCCCAATGTTAAAACATCCCTACTACATCCAAGTCTACAGCATGATAGTAAATAATACACATTTAAAACATAATACTAATTAAAAAAAAATATATATAGCCACTAATGAAAACACTGTTATAATACCCTTATAACATAATACTAGCCTATAATTAAAACTAATCTAATACTATTTAAAACACCACTATAACACACCAATTAAAACACCACTATATAACATACTAATTAAAACACATCTACAAAATAATACTAATTGAAACACCCCTTAAAACAACAATTAACACACTCCTTTATAACATACAGTAAAACTTAAAAAACACCACTAAAACATAATAATTAAAACACATGTACAACATGACACAAATTCAATCACCCCTATAAAATAAATAATACTGAGTAGAACACCAGTATAACGCCATAATAATTCCTATACATCCTACATTAATGTTAAATATACATTAGATAAATAGATATAATAGATATTTGCAATCAGACCTTAACGTGTGATGTGCTGTGGGTCGGCTGAGCTCTGCTGTCCACACAGGTCAAATAACATCTGTTAATGTCCTGCATAGGCAGGGCATGCAAATAGTTCTCATATTCTGACAGGGTCAATCAATCATCCATCATCGACGCAAAATATGAAAAGAAGATGAAAATGTTAAGAAAATATTGCCATCAGTCGCCGGCCCTGACGCACAGACATGAAGTAGAGACAAGAGTGACCTGTTTTTTATGCATTTATTTGTGTATTTATTGTTAGAAGATTTCAATATATATGTCTGTCCGTCCGTAGCTCACATATCGCGACCAACCGCCTGTCTGACCGACTTCAAACTTGGCAGACACGTCACCAACGACCAGAGGGAATTGAGTGCACGCCGTCGAGTCGGCTGAATAAGCAGTTGTCCATTAACGTAACCTAATATGGACATTCAGTTGTCTAGAACTAGGGCTGGGTATAACCTATACCTCATGATAGATACGTATCATGATACAGAGGCCACGATACGAATGTATCGAGATACACGTTGATTTCGAATAATGACCGTGTGTACATTTACTTTGAGTGCTGGACCACTAATTGCAGATGTTTCGACCAATATATTGTAAGAAATGTTTAAGTTTCCAAATCATTTGAAAAACTTTGATAACATTTAGACAAAAAGATCATATGGACATAAAAGGGACACAGACAGATGGGTGGGTACAATAGGTAAAATGACAAAATCAGGTGGGGCATGATTTCACAATTTGCATTGCTCATGATTTGCATCGTTCCAAGTAGGTCTAGTATAGTGAAAAATAATTAGAAATGGAAAGCGGTGCCTCTTGACTTCATACACTATATAATACATGCAGTACTTGTTGGAGATGAACATAATGTTATGCCGCTGTGCCAGTCGCACCCATTACGCACTGTAATGAGCCTGCACTGTTGAAAGAGGACAAGCATAAAAGAGCTGGTGGGCTTGGAATAAACAGGATTGGAATAAGAGTCACACAAATTAATATGTTCCTCATTATGTATTATTTCACCTGCCTGCAATTAATCTACTATTAACAATGTGTCTCCTAAATGCCTAAATTGAAAATTGTAAATATAATGCATTATGTTCAAGGTTCAAAATGTTACATCTTGTATAGCCCAGAGGTGCATACTGTAATGATGCAATGCCAACAGTAGGGCATCAGTGGCCCAGGAGGTAGAGCGATTTCGGCTCCCCCAGGGTTGGTGTCAAAGTGTCCTTGAGCAAGACGCTGCTCACTATGAGCAGGTTGGTGCCTTGCATGGTTTCCTCCGCCATCAGTAAATGAAGGTGTGTGTGTGTGTGTGTGTGTGTGTGTGTGTGTGTGTGTGTGTGTGTGTGTGTGTGTGTGTGGGTGAAAATACACAATATATGTAAAGCACCCTGGATTAAAGCAAGGAGATATATATATATATATATATATATATATATATATATATATATATATATATATATATATATATAAATGCACCATTTACCATTTCACACACATACATTTACACAAGTTTCCAACGTCCCATCATGCATTGCGCAGAAGGTGTGCGGCAGTTCCGGCGTCAAAGTAACGCAAAGTGAGCTTGTATGTCAGCTGTTCTCCGGATGTGTCCCACACATAATTATACAGTAAATTCTCATGAAAACAGGTGGATACTCCACAGTTTTATATAGGTGTAGTTATATACTGTATACATTTGTAGATCTCATGTGGCTTATGGCTGACCTTACGGACCTTTATTTTCTATAGAAAATTGTCTTTTACGATTTGTTATATGAGAGCATTGGTGCAAAACCTTTGAGTCATGACTCAGTATGTATTGAGAATCTCAATACATGAGATATCTATTGGGTCATCCATTGATTTTTAAAAGTTAAATGTTTTAAACATACTGCAGTGTTTTCTATATTCTTAAAGTGAATGTGCTGATAATTATGTTGTTTACTGGTACAGTCTTACATTTGTTTTTGCACTTATATAAGAACAGGCTTTGGGGTATTGAAAGACTTTTGCCTAAAGAAGACCTTGTTTTGGTCCAGATGAGGTTGTTCTGAGTTCATGGGGGATTTTTCTTTTGACACATTTTGTACTGTATTTCTTTAGACACATGTAATTCTTCTACAGTTTCCAGCCTGGCACTATGAGCATCTTATACATCCCATTGATGATCTGTTCATCTTTCTTGAATTTTAATTATTAAAACATTTTATGTTGTCAGCCGTAAAACAATACATTTTCAATAAATACTCGGTGTAGGATGGAGTTGTAACTGTGGCAGGGCTCCTCATGAACAGAAGAGGAAGTCCGCACACTGTTTGTGAGCTCCAGCAACAACTTTATTTAAGATAACAACGTTTCAACCCTAGTGGGTCTTCTTCAGGTTTGGTCATAGTACAAAGTAGGCGTAGTAGGGCTCCTCATGCACACGCGCTTCGCAAAGCATGCTTGCATGCAATTCGCACTTTTCCCTTTCCCTCTGCATATGCTGTGGAGACAAATCAAATAGCCTAAACTACAGGACATAAGATTGGTGCACGCACAGTGGCCACACCAGCAAGACATACCACAGAAAAAAATAGGCACCGTGTATGGTAAGGCGCCGGTTATCAAAACATTGCTATGGCTAAGCCTATTTACAACCACAACAACTGAAGTCCTTGTTTATGTCGCGGCCAAAAACAAGGTGTGGCGGGCTGCCACAGTGACATTTATTTAAGGGAAACACTGATTACTACATTGTGCACAGTTGCTCAAGTATGGATCAATATACAGTATCTGCATCATCTTTGCTGTTATGGGTTATGGGTTAGTTATGGGTAAGGGTCAGTCAAATCGAGACACACGCACGCTAAGGTTGGTCAGACAGTTTGCTTTCACCTTCCATCTCTTCATCAGAGAGAAGAATTACAGCTATACTTATGGTGTAATAATATTATTATATATCTATTGATCATCTTAACGACTCTCTTGCTCAGACGACCAGTGATTTATATAATCATCAAGGGATGTAAAGAACAATACCCAAAGGAACGTGTGAGACACACTGTGACCCTCACTCCCACTATTCCCCTCTTCCTGTCTCCTACTCTCTCTCTCTTTTTCTCTCTCTCTCTAAATTATCTGAGAGCGGTAATTAAAAGAGCTCTTTGGTTCCTGCAATGTGCTAGCAAATAAAGTGCTCATTACACACATGAACACGCACACACACCCACAGGCTGGTCAGACAGTTGCGTTCACCTTCCATCTTTTCATCAAAGAGGTAAATCACGGCTAATGCGCTTTTGGTGTGATTATATGATTATATATCTATTGATCCTTTTAAAGACTCTCTCTAGCTCAAACGATCAGTGAGTTATGTCATTAAAGGGTAAAGAATAACAATGCCCAAAGGACCGTGTGAAACCGACTGTGAGATTAAACTAAGCCTCCTCCGCCTCATTCCCACTCTCTCTACCTAGTGCTCTCTCTCTCTCTCTCTCTCTCTCTCTCTCTAAATTATCTAGAGAGCAGTAATTAAAAAGTGCACCTTGGTTTTCCTGTAATGTGTTAGCAAGTAAAATGCTCATTAAACACACACACACACACACACACACACACACACACACACACACACACACACACACACACACACACACACACACACACACACACACACACACAGTCATGAATACAGGTGTCACGTTGGTAAGGCAGATGTAGCCCTGATAAGGAACACCAACATCATCATTAATAGACCATATTCACACCGCGGCCATCTTGGATTGCGTCACCACATGGGGTGGCAACGTGTCTGAACCTGCATTACAAACGATTGTAAACAATGGAACGATGGTCCCAAAATATGAGTTCTGTTCCACCAATATCTTTTGACCAAATCGACAAATGGGCAGATGCAGGGTTTCCGGCAGCGCTTTATTGAACGGGCGCCGCGCCTGGCCTGAATTTTCCCCCGCCCGGCCAAGGTCTGGGGAAAAAATAAATAATAATAAAGAAATCCTCATCGCTAACCACACGTGCAGGCACGCCGCACCGACACAGCTCTTAAAAGTGTTCAGGAATGTGCCTATGTCTCGCAGTCGCGGCGCTGCCCACCAGCGCACATTACACCAGATATATATTTATGTTACATAGTTGTTCTTTTTTTATTCTTCTGTGCTCCGCTGCCTGCATGCAGTGTGTGCGTACGCGCAGTGCATACCCTTTTTTCAAAGAGACTTCAAGTCGTCACACACACACGGCGCACACACGCGCACACACACACACACAGAGCTTATTAGCCAACATGCTAACAGTGACACCAGTGTGTCCGTTCGGACGCGATGCAAGTTGAGAGAACATGCTGCGTTCATCCGTCCAATTCTACAACTTCAACACATGCACATGGCCGAGGCCTTACACAAACCTGGCTTCAGTTGAGAAGCACTTTAGGTGTATAAAACAGACACCGTGTGGAGTCACATCCATGAACATTGTAGCTGCCAGTATCATTGTTTATTTCTTATTTTGGTTCTTTATCTTTATATGCCCATGTTTATGCCTATTTGCATAAGTTATAAGGAGTATTTATTTATTTGTGCCGGAAATGGTTATACCCGTAACTCCTTATAATATAAGGTCTGGCTGAGACTCGAACCTGTTAGTGGTTGCACTTTCCCCCACTTGAAGTGGAGATGCGGGAAGAAGGTATGTTTGTCCTGGATCTTTAATGCAAGAAGCAAATATTCAACGTTATATGGCTTGTATGGTTAATGAAATGACTTTTATTGCAGTTGTGTGTTGCTGTAAGAGTCTGTCCCTGGGCACGTTTACCCATTCCCTTCGAAAGTCAATGAAGCCAGCAAGGTATATTGTTTGTTTATTTGCTTGGTTTCATTGTTTATTTGTACCATTGTTTTGTTTCTGTTTATTAATACGAGGGTTTGTTGTTTTTATGCTTTATTTGTATAGTTTGACGGTTTGGTTTATTGGAGCTGTGAGAGTGCTTAATAAATCGATCAGTATGCAGAACTACGGTGTCGTTCATGACCGGAGGGAGTGACAAACATGACTTCCATCTCAAACACTAAGTGGTGCGATTTGTTCAAAACGTCCTCCACCCTGGAGTGTCAGTCACAAGGAAAAAACAGTTTGACTCCCTTTCCTTGCACCAACATCACACAAACACATTGACTAGCACGCACGTTTCTGCATCATTTAAGATTAAATGATGTTAAATAAATCCATGCTTCGGAAATGCGAGGTGGTGTTGGTGAAATAGCCTCTTAATTTTAAGAGGCTCTCAGCTTAGACGTCTAAATCCCAACGGTATAATACTGTGTGTGTGTGTGTGTGTGTGTGTGTGTGTGTGTGTGTGTGTGTGTGTGTGTCCGTCCTGAGTTAAGTCATTTAATTTCTGGTTGTGGTCCAGAAACAGAATTAAGGGAGGCAGTGAGAAAAGTTTAGCGAACATGTTTTGCATCTGCTCATAAAAATCAAATATCTTCTTCCCTCCCACTGTACTGCTTTGAGCTGTCTGTCTGTCTGTCTGTCTGCCTGCCTGAGTTTGTGTACACTACAACTACTACAGTACAACACACAACAGCAAGTAAACACACATACACACACACACGCACACGCACACGCGCGCGCGCACACACACACACACACACACACACACACACACACACACACAGCTGATGTCTGAAGACTCACCATCAGACCTCTGAATAAAGACAGTAACCTTCAATCACGTCATATTTTTGGTAAAGAGATTTGTGTAGATCAAAAAAGAAAACAGTGAAACTCAGTTCTGTTTTACTAAGTAAGATAGTAGTAGTAGTAGTCTAGTAGATAGTATACTACTAGATAGGGATGCCCAGATAGGGATCGGGAGATCGGGATCAGGGGAGATCAGGGCCGATTTCAAAAGATCGGAACCGGGAGAAAAAGATGGGGAAACACCTTGTCTTTATATATTTAAAAAATATATAAGCTGGTGAGCTTCATTTTTTATTTGTTTTGATACAATGCTGCACTAAGTGAAAAAAGAAGCTTGGATAGAATGGATGCTGTTATTTAAATAAATAAATAAAAACATTAAAGGACAACATGAAAGCATTTTTCTTTTCTTTTTCCTTAATGCATTGCTGAAAGATCGGATCGGGAAGGATCGGGATCGAATCGGGAGCAAAAGTATTTGATCGAGGCATCCCTACTACTAGTCCTTACCCGTTTGAAGATATGTGCTTCAAATTATGTGCAGAGTGTGGGTGATGGGGTGTGTAAAATAGGCTATATGAGGGATTGAAAGTAACTTTGTAGCTGTAGAAGTGGTGCTTGCATGTGAAAAGGTCTTCTAAATCCTAACATAGTGGGTCAAAGTGGTTAAACTGAAGTGATATTGAAAATGTCCAAATATCAAAGTATTCTGCGGCACCCCTGGGTTTATGTCACGGCACCCTAGGGTGCCATGACACCCGCTTTGAGAAATCCTGGCCTAAAAACTCCATTAAGCCACAGCATGTTGATAGATTGATGAGTCCAGCAAAGTGCTGAGTAACAGCAGGGAGTGTTGTGTGTGTGTTACTGTACCAACACACACTGCTGAGTCAAATACTACTCATGACAGCTGAGGCACCAGGCCGGAAAATAACTACACTCTGTGTGCGCGTGCGCGCGCGCGCGCGCATGCGTGCGTGCGTGCGTACGTGCGTGCGTACGTGCGCACGCGCGCGTGTGTGCGCGTATCTAACGTAGCTTGTAGGATCATGCTATTATAGTACAAAGTCTGCATCAATGCTCGAACGCTTTCATTTAAATTGTTTGCATTTTCCTTTCTTCTTTCTGCTAGCCTGCTTACAAGACAAAGCTGATCCTCCCAGAGATGACGTGATTCAGCATGATAATAAAACATGTGATTGTGTGTGTGTGTGTGTGTGTGCGTGCGTGCGTGCGTGTGTGTGTGTGTGTGCGCACTACATGAGAAGAATGCTAGAGTCCTCTGTCCCAATTACACAGGGCTGTAGAGGGGAGAAGAAACTGGAAAGGATGGAGAATGAAGGAGAGAAAGATGAGGATCTGGACTGGCGAGGAAGATGCAAGGATCAAGGGAGACTAAACAATCTTGCTCTCTTTGGGTCTCCTCAAACCTCAGGTCTCCTCCCGCTCCCTCAGGTCTGTTGACGCAAAGCTCCTTGATGTCCCTAAAACCACATACTGTACTGTACCTGGGGTGACAGAGGTTTTGCTTTTGATGCCACATGAAAACTCCTTTCCCTCTCCACATGTATGGACAGTGTGGAGACAAATCACACACACACAGTGACCACACCACTGACGCCAGCCAGCAGGATATAGATGGATTTCTTGTTTACCAACATTGAGACTGCACATGCCTGTTTCATAGAATCATTCAGTTCTCAACAGATCCCCAAACCTGTTGTTCTGGAGAGCGCCGTTTTCAGTTCATTCAACCTCCTCTCTGTGTTGGCTAGTGACCGTAAAGAGACGCTCCACATACTGTACTTCACCCCGCAACGGCATTGCGCACCGAGAACAGCTGATACACAACAGCTCACATGTCACATCACGTCGCAGATGTGACCGTTGTGAGCTTGGAGGTCTGCTGTTCAGCCGCCCCCCAGCACCCCTACTTTCCTGTGGTAATGCTCTTCTACTTTTGCCAAATGTTCACCCCAGAACAGGGAGATAGAACAGGGTTCATGTGCTTCATGTAGTGCAACGTGTGATTTAAACACAATGGTAATCTATTATGACACGAGTTAAATTAAGAAATGACCTTAAGATGAATTTGAAAAGTTTTAATTGAACACCAGGGTAATCAACTAGAGACATTTTCATCCCCAGAGAAGGTGACTAACTACACCGCTAGAGAACAATGTCTTTCCACAAATCTTCTTATAAGATGAGGCAAATGCAACTAGGACTGGGCAATATGGCAAAAAATATGATCATGATCTTTTTTTTCCATACTTACAAGGTATATTTGGTAATGATGCCAGTTTGACCAGTATATTGCGAGGTGCGAGTATATTCTAATGACTGAATCCTCAATAAGTTAAACTTCTGGTTCTCAACACGAGAGGTCCTTGAGCGTGTTCGAGGGGGTCCAGCTAATATTGATAGTTAGGAACCAAATATGGACCATTAAGGGTCTGTAACTTGAGTGTACATTGACGGAACCATTTGGATCCGTACAGGACCATTTTGGTATCATTTGTGTTTTATTTTACACCTCAGATAAAAATCATAATGCCATATCAAACTGTGGATCCTTGAAACGAGGAATCACTGAACCAAACTATATCAAGTTTAACAAATAAAATAACAAAATGTAAACATTAATTGTGTGCAAACAGAAATGGTTTTAGGATATATGTATTTTCTAATTGTATATTGAATAACATTTAAATGCAATCATTTAAAGGACAACTTTGTTTTTAATTTTTTTATTTCAGTGGGTGGGTGGGGGCATGTGTACAAGTGGCTAAATATGTATTTTTAGAAACAATAAGCCACCAGTTTCTTTGTTACTATTTACACCAGCCCCCATAAGTCACATCTGCCCATGAAAGATTGTGTTGCATCTTGGGAATGGGCTTATTGTGTCTAAAAATACATACTTGCATGCATAACCACAACCAGGGGGCATGCATGCAAATCCAAATTGTTAAAATCACTAAAATGATAGAAAGAAGTAAATGAAAACATTTTAACACTCATCTTTTCTTTTCTCTAATGACTATCTAAAATATGAACCCTTGTTGTAAAAAATCGAACCTCTGTTCGAAGTGGAGCTGTGTGTGTGTGTGTGTGTGTGTGTGTGTGTGTGTGTGTGTGTGTGTGTGTGTGTATTGCAGTTGATGCTCAGGGCAGGCTAGACTCAACAGCACCTCTCTGGTCACCCAGGGTACTCAGGCTACACCAGAGGCTACATACAGACAGACAGACACTGAGCGGTGGTTTACCCACCTCATAGATCATGTGTACCGATTCTTGTGACATTTGAAGAAAATATGTAGGAAAAGGAGCAAAAAGTGTGTTTTGGAGAAAATTCAAGATGGCGGAAAATCTATCCTGGCGCAAATGGGCGTGGCCTATATGGGGAGATGCGTCTTGACCCAAGGAATCCAGGGAAAAAAGAATTTTAATTTTCCGATCTACGGTTCAAGAGTTATGGGGCAAAACGTAAAGTGGGCCGTTATAGCGCCACCATGAGGCCGAGTGATGTAATTATTTTTCGATTCATTCTTAAAATCATTATGAATCTCCTCTCCGAGGTTTGAAACTGTAGCTCCTATGGTTTACGAGAGAAAAATACTTGAAAGTGATTTCTTGCATTGTCCCATTATAAGTCAATGGGGACAATTAAGCGTCGTTTTTTGCCGATTACGTCGGCATGGTAAGGCGGATCGGAACGAAAGGTAATAGAACACCATTCCCGGCCGAGCCGCACATTTTGATGTATATATTGTGCGAGTGGCGTAAATGGTGCGGCACTAGTTACGCGCCGAAGTTTAGGCTACATACACGGAGACCCACACACACGGCCACGTATAGGGAGCTTGTGTTCCACACAGCTCCAAAAAACAGTTGTCATTTAACTTCACATGGCTAGAGGTGGAATAGAGAATCAGGCAGGAGGTGTTTACAGTCAACTAATAGAAACTCAATTTCCACGGCACACTCATCATAAAGAGTACAGTTGTTCAGCCAGGGAGTTCATACCTCGAGTTGAGCACTTTAATCAGTTCCAGTAATTTAATCTGTCTTTCTCCACTGAGCTCAGGGGCATCATGTCTTTCGTTAAAGTAAGAAACTGTGCTCGTTGTTACAGTATATTCTTGCTCCTTGTTGCTGGCTTTACATAAGGGGCAATGAGCACAAAAGACTGCAATAGTTTTGTAGTTTTGGTGCAGCCCCACTGGCGCACATCAGACAAAGACAAACATTGTGTCAGGAATAATGTCAACTTGGGCACACGTGGTCTACATTTTCATAGTCGCTGGAATGGTAACTTTTCAGGTGATGGAAATGATTTGTTGTCTTTTCAGTCTTGGTTGACAGCACTGACTGACAGCACATTCTGCAGACCGTTTTAATGTGCTGCATCACTTTTGAGACATCCAAACCCCTTCATGTTGTGTGGATGTCGCGTTACCTTTCTTTGTCAAAGATTTCCTCTCCTTCTTTGGAGGATAATGTGAGTTCACTTTTACTGTCGCTCCGTGCCCCTCTGTTCCACTCTTCTTTTTCAATCACTTTCACATCCACATTCCTCTCTGGTAGCTCCATGTAAACACAATGTCGCAGTAGAAAAGGGGTGTATACTTCACGTCCAAGCCAAAAGAAATCTGTCTTGGTCCAGATATTCTATATGGAATGGCAATTGCTCAAGAGCATCTGATGTGGATTACATAACATGAGTTAATGAGTGATCCTATGTGCCATCCAAGATTCTTTGATGATAGAATAATAATAATCTTTACCAAAACACCTGCAGTTCTTGGACCCCTAATTAACGAATACATGTTCCTGATTTATTTTTCTTTTGTTAAGACAAAGTAAGGAGTAATGAGTGTGTCAATCTGGTTTCTCATTTCATATTTCATGCTGGGCCTTTCTTTGATGATGTGTTTTTACTTTTTGAAACAAGCCCAAAGCTCAAGCTCATGAACACACACCAATCAAACTGGTACAACACCCCAAGTGCTGGCTGCCACTCAAACATAAAGCATAAAAGTGTACCTCATACAGCAACAGAAAGTGTATAGAAACCTGTCCAATAGGCAGTAGTGGAAAGGGTACAGTATTAATTTGTACTTAAAGTAGAAACAATGTAGCTATACTACAATGTATAAATACATACAAAAGTATTGGAAGCAAAATATACTTAAAGCAAAAGAATGTGGGATCACACTACTAACATGGGTCTCTGCATCTCTCCAGCTCTTTAATAAACAAGACAATTCAGGTGGGTTTCCAATGTCATCCAATCAGGAGAGAGTACCCATTCATCAGCATCAATTTGATAGTATTCCATTTCCAATTTTGCCTGCTCGTTACTTTGTGTCATCCTTGTGTTCTGTCTTCTGTGTGGACTACTCAAACATCTCACCATGCATTGTTGCATTCACATTATGTAACAACAAGAAAAGGTATTCTAGTTGGAATACATGTTTAAATGGGATTTGGGGTCAGAGTCATATCCATTTAGACAGTTAGACACCTCAACTCTAAAAAGATCCAGATCACCTCATCAGATCTTAGATAATATTGCTTTAAAATATTGGCAAGCCTAGTAGCCAACTTCTGCAGCTGAACCTAGTGCAGCACTTTCTCTATGCCAATTCTGAGGGACACAAATAGTAATACATCACATTGCTGATGACAGATTCAGACACAAGTACACACACACACGGCCGTATGCACGCACGCACACACACACACACACACACACACACACACACACACACACACACACACACACACACATATAACTTCACCACCCACATGCGTGCACAGTGCGCACACACACAAACACCCATCCACAACCTTAGTCTGAGCCAAGTCTCTGTGGCTTGGATCAAAACACTAGGCTGCCTAAATCTAAATATTTTGCTTACACACAAATCATTGTGGCACTATTTTGACATGTAGTTTCACTCCATAATAAATCAATGCTCAAGTCGTCAATATATGCCCACCACACACAGAACCATCACACACCTGACACCTGTGACAGAACAAACACCTGCAGCTAGGAAAAACTCTCAGGCCGGGCTCACACATAAAAAACACGCAACCTTTGCTTTACGTGGGGGGAGACGGGGGAAGAAACGGCTTCAATTATACAACAGGTAGTTCTGACGAAGCAATCTGATTGTTTGAAATAGCTTTCTACCCGTGCGAATAATGAGCATTACCACACAGGTCTCATCAAACAGATAGCTGTTCCCGGTAACAAAATAGTCGCCCGCTCGCTTTTATTGTTTCCATAGGCGATGCCTTGTAAGCGGCTATGCTAGCCGCCCTGCCTACGGAACTCGCCTGTCGGCTCATTCCTGCAGCAAGGCTGGCATGCCAATAATCATGATAATGCACACCCTCTTGTGTGCTTAGCCGCGGGGTAGGGAAGGGGAGAAGGGCAGCCTTAAAGGAATAGTTCATCCCCAAAATTACTTTTTGGAGACTTGAGTTCAATCATTTTAGTTTTTTGTCGCATTCCTAAGACATACATTTGATCCCCATTGATTCCATATATATATATATACTCTCACACAAACACACACATATACGTCATGCTCCGCAGACCCCCAAAAGGGGTTTTATTTCAGAACTTGATGCCATTTTCAGACCGCATGAGTTTGCAGGTCTGCCTTCAGTTAAAGCTCTGTCTGCTAAGGAGACCAAAGTAAAATACATTTTCAGGTGAAAATGTTTTGTAGGAAGATCAGATGCTCTGTCCGCAGCAGCATGCACACATGCATTGTACTACACATGCACTTGTGGAGTGCTTTCCGGTAGTTTGGCACGCTACAACACTTCTGTTGATGAGCATATTAAAAATATCAACATAACAGTTTTTTAAACTGCAGGTGAAAACATTGATGAAGCGTGCAAGACAAATATTCATAAAGTAAACCAGAGAGGGAAAGAGATCAAGCGATGGAAAGAAAGAGAGAGAGAGAGAGAGAGAGAGAGAGAGAGAGAGACACAGACAGACAGACAGACAGACAGACAGACAAAAAGAGAGATGGAGAGAAAGAACAAGCTAGCGAACATTAAAAACAATTTAAAAAACAGTACCAAGAAAGAGCCATAAAAACTATCATAAAACCAGAGGGAGAGAAGAGAGAGACAGACAGAGAAAGATAGACAGAAAGAGAGACAATTGTGGAAGAGAGAGAAAAGTAAAATATGTAGAGACAGACACGAGGAGAGAGAGAGATAAATAAACAGCAAAAAGTGTGTGTGTGTGTGTGTGTGTGTGTGTGTGTGTGTGTGTGTGTGTGTGTGTGTGTGTGTGTGTGTGTGTGTGTGTGTGTGTGTGTGTGTGTGTGTGTGCGTGGGTGCGTGCGTGCGTGCGTGCATGCGTGTGTAAAAGTCACATTAAGGTTGTGTTCCAGTGAGGTTGGGAGCAGATTATCATTTGGATGAAAGCTCCAATGTCTCCTCTCCTCATTAAAACGTGATTAGACAAATCTCTGCATCCGCTCTCACTGTTTGACACTGATGAGAGAGAAGTGGTGGCCTGTGTGTGTGTGTGTTGTGGGGGGGGGGGGGGGGGGGGGGGCATTTCACTTTGGTTTATTGTCATGCCCAGATCTCTCTGATCCCAGAGACGCAGATCCCAAATGTCAATGACCTCGACCCTCTGAAACACGTCTGTGGTCCAATTGCCATTAAGCTCAGGCCCAGCTTGGCCAATGACGTGCTGTCATACCTATAATCAGGGTGATAGATGGGGCCAGGCCATGCATGACTATTAGGAGCACGATGCCACCTCCAAACCTCCATGCACACATGCTGCACTAAGGACATAAACTCTTGTTAAGAAAGTCCAGTGGTCATGTTATGTACTGTAGGCCACAGAAGAGGAAAAATGACTGGGATCTGTCTCCAAAATGGAATATATCGATGCAGTCCCAACAAAACATTCTGACATGCAATATCAACATTATGATACTGAATTTCCGGGCTTTACAATTTAGGCATTTAGCAGACGCTTTCAATCCAAAGCGACTTAATATGTCAGTACATCAACAACAATATAACAAATGCATAGGCATATCAATCTAGAAAAACAATAACATAGGTAGACCACGCACCTAATCAGTAAAAAACTAACTTTTCTAAAACCTAAAAATGCTATTTAGCTTCATGTATGGGTAAGGTTAATAAGAAAATAGACTGAACTGTGATGCAAATGCAAATGTCAGGCGACCGGCTATCTCCCTCCAACAGTTGATTACTTGCTTGCGTCTTAATCCCTTACACAAAATATACACTATAGCAATACATTAATGAGCAGCATGACAAATTATAAATAAGTACAGTACATCGCACATAGTATTGTCCTGGTTGCCTTGTGCTCTCATTGTTGTTTTCTTTCCAACAGAATAGAACATTGAAGACAATGTTAGATCCATGCATTCAATTGATGCCAACTTTGTCATTATTATTTTTGTATTATTATTATTATTTCATTCAAACTGTACATTTTGTGCATTTTCAAAGATACCACATGAAGAACAACTGTGTTGCATTTGCTCCTTCAATGATACCTCTGAGCAAAGTTTAACTCTCCTTGGAATTGAAATATGAACGATACGAGATGAAGTCTTACAACATTTTCCATAACTGCCTTAAAATATGCATTCAAATGCGTACCATAAAGAAACATCAACAATTTGATAATCTTCAGATCCCCTCGCTACAGAATTCAATGTCCATTTGCATTGCATCACATGATGCATGAGAAATGTTATTAGAGAATAGGCTCCGTTTCTGGTTTAGTTTCCCATAGCTTCATTAGACTGGTGTGCCAGCAGATTTAAAACCGGAAACACAGTATGACATGTCATATGTTTCCATTTGTGTTGGATATTGGCCTACCAATTATGTCTTTGGTCTAGTTTCATTAGCATAATGGATTTCCCCCCTTAAAAGCTGTTCTACATAGCCCACTGGGTACAGCTACAACATATATCTCCCTTTCCATTTTACATGCTGCCCGGCATCATCAACCTAATGGTACGTATTGTGGGTAGTCACTACACGTATCACCTTAAGATAGAGATTGCCATCTGCCATTCTGAAAGCCAAATGAATTGTAGAAGTCCCTGCACTCAGCAGCACTCACAGTGTGCACGTGTACACACACACACACACACACACACACACACACACACACACACACACACACACACACACACACACACACACACACACACACACACACACACACACACACAGGAGTGTGTAAATCAATCAAATAAGTTCTCTGGACTCAAACCCAGTGGGTGTCAGCAGCGGAGGCATGGAGAGAGGTTATGAATAAGGAAGATGGAGGGGGAGAAGATGAGGTGGAGGAGGAAGAGAGGAGGTGAGGAGGCAGAGACAGTAAAAAGCTGCCGTCACTTAAACTGTAAAAGGAAAGATCGATGAGATTATTTAAATGCCCTCCCAGAGACGAGAGCTGGCTTGTATAAAAATAAAAAAGATAATGCATTCATGAGGAGAGGCAGTGGCTGGCAGACAGACAGACAGACAGACAGACAGACAGACAGACAGACAGACAGACAGACAGAAGGGAGGAATATGTCAGTCCGACGTCTCATTAGTCTGACTACGCTTGCGGTTAGGGTTAGGGTTAGAGATAGGGTTAGTAATGGGGAGAGTTGGACTAATGCATGTGTCTGAACCCTACACACCCCAGACAGACAGAGACAGACATAGGGAGGAGGACATGAAAGAGAGGGGATCAGGGGGTCAGGTTGTCTCATTAATTTCACATCCCTTTTGCGTAATACTGTAATCTTGGGGCGGGGGGACCTTCAGTTGGTCGCCTGGCACAGCTGATCCTCACATCAATAACCTATAACCCCGCCACCACTTAACCTTGCAACCCCATGGCAAGTTGCAGAGGGGACCCTCCTAGACCGCGATATTCCACACCAGCACCACCAACCTGTATTATACAGTATATGACACTGTCAGGGACGGAGAGTGAGTGCACCAGTTAAAGGAGTAGTTCACCCCCAAAATGACTTTTTTTCTATTGATTACTCATGCCATGGAAAGTAGAGTTCGATAATATTTTTTGGTTTTTGTCACATTCCTAAGACAAAAATTTGATTCGAGTAAATTTACCCCCATTGATTCCGGATGGGGACCCGTTTTGAAACGGGTCCCCATCCGGAACGAATGGGGGTAAATTTATTGTTATCACATTTTTGTCTTAGGAATGTGACAAAAAACTAAAAATATTATTGAACTCTACTCTCCATGGCATGAGTAATCAATAGAAAAAAAGTCATTTTGGGGGTGAACTACTCCTTTAACTTCAGTTAACATCATCTGTTGAAATGTTCTGCCAGTCTGTCTTTACCAATCAAAAGTTCAAAGCAATAGAAGGGGAAATGTAATGAAGAACGGAGTCAACGGTAGGCAGTTGTGTTGTTTTCATGAACTTTTCAACAAGTCATCATCAGGGGCCAGTTTAGATTAGAAAGGAGGAGGGATAAAATAGACAAAAGTATAGAGTTGGCCTTTGAGGTAATCATTCTAATAATACAACTTTTAAAGCAATTTACTGCACAGGATTACAAAGTGTTCCTCCTACACCTTCACTCATCTTTCCTACCAGCCTGCTCAGTGCTCAGTAAAGCAAGCAAAAAAAAAAAAAAAAAAAAGTATGTGTAGGGCATCATAGAGCATCTTGCCATTGAATGACAAAACTAAGATCTGCACCTGGCTCACTGATTACAAACTATCACTACACCTGGGTAAACTGAATCCATCCTCTTTGGCTCCACAATGTTATCACAAGAAAGGATGAAATTACCTACCTAGGTTGCATTTTAGAGGAAAATCCAAAATGTCAACTAAAGTAATAAAAAAAAGTGATCCAAAGAACTAGTTTGTTGAATCTCCCTGCTGATCAGTAAGAACACTTTGAAGTGTTCTTACTGATCATTCAACCCTACTTATGCAGTCCATGGTACCACAGCGCCTCAAAGGCCTTACAAACAAGGCTCCAAACATCCCAAAACAAACTGGTTAGGCTACTGGTTAGGTCTTCCATCTCAGGCTCATCTTGACCCTGATCATTTTGATAGGGTGGGATGGCTCGGGTAGATGACAGTACTCCCAGTCCCCTCTCAGCCTGAGTCTCTCGTCCCCAGCCTTTAGTCTCCCCTCCCCTGCCTTCCTCCTCACCCCTCATTTATTTCTACTCCCAATTATCTCTTGGTTCCTCTCTGTGCTCGGCTGCTTTTTCCTTTTTCTTTTTTTGCGAAACACTTTTTGCTACTACACCTACATATTTTGTCCGAAACTCACCCAAAAACATGTGATCAAGAAACACACACACACACACACACACACACACACACACACACACACACACACACACACACACACACACACACACACACACACACACACACACACACACACACACACACACATATCCAGACAATCTTCTTATCGTCACTCTCAGCCAATAAGTCTTCATGCATGCACAAACCACACAAACACAATTATCACCGATAAGTATAACCCTCTGAGCTCACACATTGATTTGGACAGCTGCCATCGGAACAGGCTAAACGCTGGGCTAATAGCAGGAGAATTAATGAATGTGTTGTGTTGTGTTGTGTGCTGTGTATGTCAGTCAAAGTGGGGATTAAGAGGGATACACACACACACACACACACACACACACACACACACACGAACACACACACACACACACACACACACACACACACACACACACACACACACACACACACACACACACACACACACACACACACACACACACACACACACACACACACACACACATTAAAACCAGATTTTATGCAAGATGTTTTTCCACAACGACAACAACATCATGTTGGGTCCAATTATAAACACAGCCCCCCCCCCCCCCCCCCCCCGTCACACAGACACGTGTCCCCCACATGCACAGGAAATTGTTGTGCTTTTAGTCTAATAAATCACTCTCCTGTCTCAGTTTAGGAATCATCATGTTACTTTTCCCCCTGTTCACTGTGGTTCTGGTGACAAATGAGCCTGTCACAAGATGTTTTTTCAGACAATGCATGCACCGAATAAGGGCTCTTTGGGCTTTGTTCAAAAGATCACCCAAGATCAAATGTGAAAAATACTAGACTCATAGCTAATTCCTTACTGGGAATCCTGCCCCAACACAGCAGCACCTGCCAGAAAGTTTGTCCCGATTTCTTTTTCCCCTTTGCCATTTGTTTTTGTATCAAGCTCACATATTCTCGAACTACTGCGGAGGTTTATAATTTATTACACAAAAAAAAGTTCTAGAAAACTGCTTTTTTACAGCCACTAATTCATACAGACTACCTCAGTGACGCTCAGAAGATATTAGGACAATTTAAAAATATAAAAGACACAAACTAATATTCCCACCAAATTAGGTAAATATCAAATCTTTAGAGACCAATTTAATTTCCAAACGTGCAAAAATATTAAGGCCATTCTGATGCGGACTTCTAACGACGTCACAAATGGACCATTTCCCCGTTCAGATAGAAGTGAAAGGAAATGAGAAACCATTCTAGAGTCACTTTCTTTTAATAAATTCAAATTCCTCCATGAAATCAGACCTCTGTGACCACCAACATCCCTGGTAATGAGAGAGAGATTATAGTGTTCACTCTCCTTTCACCTTCTCCATCACACTCTCCTCCTCTCTCCATCTCTGACTCAGACGCTCAGTCGCTCTTGAACCCCAAACTAGACTTCAGTTTGTATTCATTCTATAGGGATGGGACGATACGTGATATTATATCGTTTATCATGATAAGAAACACTCACGATAATCGTATCGTGGAGATTTAATATACTATCGTGATATCGTCCTCCGTCATGCACTGGGATCAATTCACCTTTTATTTGACAAGCTGCATATCCGGTACCACTTAAATCCTCTATAATTGGTAAAAGGTACTTATAATATACGTACTTTTTTCACTCTTTCAAATGTCTTTGCCAAAAAATAGCCGATCTACAATTGCGACGCGTTGTGAGTAGGGTTGGGATCCGGAACCGGTTCTTCGGGTACCCGGTTCCGAAATTGAAGAACCGGAGCCGGTTCCATCATATTTTTATGACCGGTTCCTGTAACGGTTCCTGGAATTTCTCATGAGCGTTCATTTGGCCCAGCTGTGTGCATTGGAAGCGACTGTGGTGACGTCTCGCTACATGTGTGAGTGAGGTGGATACGCCCACTCTCTATGCCCACACTCTACGCCTGCTGCTGAATGACGATCATAGCGTCCTTCGAGACAGACAGAGCTAACGTTAGCGCAGCATCAAAACTACTCATGAGTGTGGTTGCACTTTACAAGAGAGGGAAAAAAGCATGCAAAGTGCACGAAATGCTGTGCAATCCTTTCGTGCAAATGTGCAGTCTCCTAAAATCTGTACCAGTGACTGCAGCTGCTGCTTCACTTTCTTCAGTAGCCTAGCTAGCTGCTAACGGAGTAACCACGGCGCAATGTCCATTTCACTCGGCTTGTACTGCAGTTCATTCATGGTGTTCCATATGACGGACGCGACGTTTGTCTGAGGTTTTATGAATAACTAGAACTAGCAACAGTCAGCAACTCACTCCTTTCAGCTTTCACGCTGGTAGCAGCTGGGATGATGACAACGAATGACTAGCCGATCGGCTATTCATCGTGCCGTTAAATAAATATTCTCCACTACTTGAACGTCCACCCTTAACCATGCATTCCATTGTTATTGTGGTTAAGTTGAACTAGTACTTATACAAGTTGCTGTAGTAATCAGGGAATCACTTTATTATAATATTGAAAGAAAAATATATATCTATAGTATATATATATCTATCTATCTCTCTCTATATATATATATATAGGCCTATATATACAACTTCCGGAACCGTTATAGGAACCGGTTCTACCCGGAACCGATATGGGGAAACCGAAAAAGAATCGGACTCCGTTAAAACCAAACGGATCCCAACCCTAGTTGTGAGCTTGTAGATGGGCTATTTTTTGGCAAATGTTCCACCACAGGATAATGGATTTTGATTATCGCGATAATATCGTAAATCGTGATTTCTTTTGTCACAATAATCGTGATATGTATCGTCCCATCCCTAATTCATTCATTCTCGATGATAGGGAGAGGCTTTGTGAGAACAGTGAGTCAGCTGTGTGTGTGTGTGTGTGTGTGTGTGTGTGTGTGTGTGTGTGTGTGTGTGTGTGTGTGTGTGTGTGTGTGTGTGATTGTGTGTGTGTGTGTGTGTGTGTGAGTGTGAGTGTGAGAGTGAGTGTGACATGTGTGGTCAGCAAAGGTATTGCAGGCTACATACAGACTCAGGCTACATACAGACACGCACACACGCATACACACACACACGGCCACGTATAGGAGACGGTGTGACCACCGCTCAAAAAGTGTTCATTAACACCATTCACAGAGCAATGCCCAGGGGCGAGGCTATACAGTATGTAGACAGATTCCCTTAGACTCATAAACACTCATGCAGGCTGTAGGCTATGTGGATGAAATACCTCTGTTACTTCATTCCATATACATGCCTGGAGCTGCAATCTGGTTGCTATGGCCTAGTTCCATCCATGGCGTGGCGTGAGTTATCATTAAGATTATAACCTACCAAAAAGTGTCCTTTTCCCTTTTTGCCTTTATAAATTCACAGGGACAGTGGACATCCTTAGCTGCATTTGGCTAACTAGTCTCACTTCACTGACTCTGAACCTTTCCCCTCAATCCATGTCTTCTATACCTACAGTATTATTGCGACCGAAGGTCGCAGTTTAGTATGCAAAACGGCACCTGCTGACTCTGATAAATAAGAAATAAACACTAAATACAAATAAAAGAAATAGAACTTCTACTAAAAGAATATGGAATCCGGAGGTAATGAGGTAGTCGTTCCTTGCAGCTTTATTCAGAGAAGCATCAAAACATAGTCCAGGAATGGCATAGAATCAAGTAGAGAATCAGAGCACGCAGGCCTGACCTCACCTCAGCGGTGGACCCGCAGAATAATGTCTTCATGTCAATATACAGAGAGTTATATAGGCCTACAGTACCCTACAGTACATGTGACACCTTGACAGACAACAGCTGCCCATGCCACAACACAATACACATTGATCAATCAAAGCATCAAAGGACAGGAAGAATAGGCTACTCATCAACAGGTCTGATCCAATCAGACAATCTTTATGGCCTAAAGGACACCTCATAGCCGAAGCAGTGACAGCTAGCCTACCAGCTGTGTAAATGCAACCTCAGGAAACACAGATGGTGTTGCTGTGACGTGATCAGGCTATATGGAGATTAGACATTTGAGTTCATTATACATTTTAAGATTACCTTGATATTAAACTAAATATTACATGTTTAAACAAGACATCCTATTTATCAGACTCCGTCTGGACGCGTATACTTTTTTACGGTCTATGGGTTTGCCGCTCTGACATCATGCTCTGACATCCCTGTGATGTCAGGGGAACCACTCTAACAGAATGGGTTTGCCGCTCTGACATTACGCTCTGGCTTCAGTGTGATGTCACACTTTTATGCCCTTATATGGAGTTCCCTGATGTCATCAATATTAAGCCCATATCTAACAGGACTTCATATGGGAATGCCTCAGACAGATGGCCAAGACAGCCCATATCTGTGTGGCCGGTTCTACAGATAGGGATCTCCATGTATGGGCATAAAAGGGAATGTGTCAGATGTCATAGATATCATAGGACCTTCACATAACGAATTGTTTGGGCTCTCACAGCATATCTCCATATACAGTACATGGATCTCCATATGGGTACCAGGGGTCTTCATATATGGGTAACTGGTCCGATATACATCTCTGGCCAGATGGCCAAGACATGGAGCGACCTCGCCCTAAAGTCTATACAATCCATGTCTTTGTCACACCAGAATTGTGTTACTGTAGTTGGATACCCATGTGTTTAGCCTAGCAGCTGTAGTAGTGCCTTTTTTGTATCGATAGATTTGTTTCCAGAGTCCTCGTGCACCAGCAGTACAGCATCCATACTTTGCAGCATAATCCTGCAACCATGGTCAAGGAATATGGGCATGGAAAAATAAGAAAACACACAACCAAAGCAATCCAATAAAGTTCATTCGGGAGTCTTAACTCACCCGATGCCCACGACAAGCCCACTCGCCAAACTCTTTTTCGCCGCCAAGTGCCATCGGGGAGATTGGCCGCACGCTAAACCGTAGCGTCCGTCGCGCCCAATGGGAAGTAATCGGATTACATTTGGACTGGTGGTGTGTTCATGGAGCCTTGGAAATAAGGTAAAAAACAATGAAAAACCCTGGCAGTGGCTACAGAAATAACTGGTAGATCGCTGGCACTGACTGAGTTTTAATAAATGCACCGTGGGAGCTTATCTGAAGTGTCTCTGACATGCCAAATAGGAGTAAAGATGTAAGACAGCAGCATCTGGCAATGATTTAAACCTGTCAGTCCTAAACCCCTTCAGACTCTGGTCATTAATATGGGATGATCTCTAGCGCCTCATCCCAACCCCCATGCATCTCCCCCATGCACTGTGGCATCTCTGCTACTATTCCAAGAACCTGGACCACTGGTGGTTGCTATGATACCAGTTCCATCCAAAACAACCGATTTTTGGAAGCACCTGGTCGTGATTACTGACACACATGGTGGGCTAGCGTGCACCCCTCCCACACACAGATTAGTCGAGGACCCACATGGCCAAAAGCTCAAAGAAAAGAGGGGTACCTGTGATTTTCTGCCGTACTTTTTATTTCAGTTTTATCTATTAGGTTGGACATTAAGGTCCACAGAATGAGAGGCCTGCTCTGCCGGAAACATCGCGAAAAAAAGTTATGGCCATTTGTATATTCACTGTCCCATTGACTCCACTAGAAATATTAAAAAAAAAAGAAAAGTCTGCTTTAATTAGCATGTGAGGGGTCAAATTAGGGATTCTTCGTGATTCTGAATCCATTGCAAGCATTTGTTTTGCATGAAAAACATTCCTTGGGCAAGATATCAACCCCCCAAAACAGTCAAAAGTGATGAGTCATCACTTTTTTCCCACTTTTCACAGTTTTGGGCTGCCGAAAAGTAACCCAAGCAATGTTTTTTATGCAAAACAAATGCTTGCAATGGATCCAGAATCATGAAGAACCCCTAATTTGACCCCTCACATGCTAATTAAAGCAGATGTTTTTTATTTTTTTAATATTTCTAGTGGAGTCAATGGGACAGTGAATATACAAATGGCCATAACTTTTTTTCGCGATGTTTCCGGCAGAGCAGGCCTCTCATTCTGTGGACCTTAATGATCAAACTAATAGATAAAACAGAAATAAAAAGTACGGCAGAAAATCACAGGTCCCCTCCCATTTTGAGGACTGGGTCCCCGACTAGATACAACTTTTTACTTCAATAACTCTCACTTATTTCGTACTCATATTTTTCAACCATTTTCTGTCACAGCATGACCTAGTTGTGTGTGTGTGTGTGTGGGCGTCTTGGTGCTGCTCCCTGCCAGAGTGGCCACCTGCTAACAATCACCTGCCCAATGAAGCCAGAGCTCTCTCAGCCTCGCCCGAGCCTTTGCCAGATTGTCGTGTTCGTGCTAAGCTCTCGTGCCTTTTATCAAAACTTGTTTTTTGTGAAGTGCTACAGCTACTTTTTCCTCAATTTTTAAGATGACAAAGATTTTGCCAAGCTCTTGCCTGTATATCTCTGACTTTGTGCCTGACATTTTGGGCAAGGAATATCTACAAGGAACAGACAACACCCGGAAGTTGGCACGCCGGGTGGCCACTTTTGGGTGGCGGAAGTGACGAAGTGCTCATAGACGCTAATGTTAATTTTGGGTGGCCAAAGTGTCATGGCGGCGTCCCATGGAGCCTGAAATGACGAAAATGACGTTGGTGTCCGTTCCTTCTTTGATCTTCCTTGATTTTGGGCTCAGCCAGCCCACTGTGTTGGCTTCTCCCTGCTACTTGATTGTTTGTCACCTTGTCATTAAAAAGTATAACCAAAGAGACTTTTGTTGTCTGCTCCCGAGGTTTGCTTTCCACTGTGTCTGACATTTTTGGCCCGCTTGTTTATGTCCCACTGTGCCCTTCAGCTGGAGCGAGGTGTTTTTTAAATGGGCTGTATATTACCACGTCCTCATGCCTTGATCCCTGTGGTCACCCCTCCATTATTCCATTCTTTGCTAACAATAAAGCTGCCCTCCTCTGCTTTCTTCCACTGTCTGTCCTTGTACGGTGGAGGCAGGTCATGGATGTTGTGCTAATGATAAGTAAGCAGAACATTAACATTAACATTGGCCTGAATTATAAAGTCAAAGTAGAGTGGAAATTAATGAAGGGAAAGGTTTCGTTTCCTCTTAATTCGTTTCGTTCACATTTTGCCCTCCAGCATTCCACGGCATGTGTATGGAATATTCCCTGAGGAAAACAAAATCATCCTTAAGGGGAATTTACTAATTCAACGTAATTCATATTTAACAGCGTATATGGCTTGTAAATGGTAGTGTTAAAAAACTTGAAATGGTTCTTTGGGGTGGTTGAGGTACTATAACATCCCTGTATGCTGTGTGTGTGTGTGTGTGTGTGTGTGTGTGTGTGTGTGTGTGTGTGTGTGTGTGTGTGTGTGTGTGTGTGTGTGTGTGTGTGTGTAAATATCTCTCTTCTATGTTTAGGTCCTCCATCATGCTGTATAAGCATTCTACTGTGAAGCCGAGCATGTTTAACCTGTGTAGTGATATGATTCTGTGTTCTCTAACATTTCATTTAACACCCCTGATGTCTTTGTTGTAAATGAAACCCTTAGGGAAGTGTCCATTCTCAAAGTCGGTTGTACTTTTGACTACAGCTTGGAAGAAGCCTTTCTAACCAAGGTGCTGAAATATCAACAGCTTGTGCAGACCATCTCACAGCTAGGCTACAGATGTAAACTTTTAGTTTTTATCTTTGGCAGCCTAGGGCATGTGCACATGTTGGTTGTGAGGGGCTTACAAATGGCAGGCCTCTCCAAAAGGAGGGCCAAACAGTTTGCAAGGTTTTGCTCAGTGTCAGCCATTATAGGAAGCCACTCAATTTGGAGGAGGCGTAGTTTCCTTTAACCATGATTGTCCTCTGTGTCTGTCAACTATACTGTATGTGACAATGCTCTGCCGTTTAGGCTCTTTGTAACTAGCTGTTCTTTCATATTGTCTGACTGCACTGTCATTGTTTATGACCTTTGTACAAGGCATCCTTGTACTTCTGTTCATGTGGTCATAAATAAACATTTAAAATGTGTGTGTTTGTGTGTGTGCTCACGTGTGCAAAGGCACATAGAAAGTATTTGTTGTTTTAACAAATTCTTCTCAATTATATTCCATAACAGAAAACACCCTAATCGGGAGATAAGCAACCGTCAGGTCGCATGCACAAACTTTAGAAGGCAATCGTAGCCAATCAGGAGGGAATATGGGAAAATGGGACAGATCCATGTTGATTACATGACTTTAGAGATACTGTGTACCGCTTTGCGTGATTTTAGGGCAAAATCTGTAGGAGCAGTGTCCAAAAATGTGTTTTGCAAAAATCAGCCTGATGGTGGCGCTACAAGAGGGCCATGTGAGACATGATTGGAGGTTGTGAGTTGCCAACCAAGGAGTGTGTGTACAAAGTTTGGCATGGATAGGGGCAACGGTGCCTTTATTCCATATTCTGTCTCCGTCTCTCAGTTGCTACACTCAAACACCAGCGGCAGCAGTCTATCTGGTTCCAATGAACGGTCTGTCTGACTGCTCACCGGTTCTAATTCCAAAGGCAATTTAGCCTCCAATTACCTGTGTATTCTCCACCCTCCATCCATCCATTACTTTCTATCACTGCGGCAACAGCATGGTAGACACACAACCACACGTGTCACATACGCCATCCAGGGAGTCAATCAACCCCATGTATAAACTGACAATTGGCCTGACAGCACGTGTACATCTACTGTACTGTACTGTATATACTGTATCTCCATACATGCTTCTCTCCTTCCCACTCTGTCCTGTCAGCTTCATTTCCACTAGCCTGGTTAATAAACCAGACTGCACAACACCACCCCCTGTTGGTAGTGGTTTGTGTGATAGAGTCTGAGCTTGCAGTCAGGCTACATTTCCACACCACCCCTCCCTCCCTCCCTCCCTCTCCCTCTCCCTCTCCCTCTCTCCCTCTCCCTCTCTCCCTCTCTAAGCTGACCTCCACAGAGGGTTTATGATAGGACTGAACGATGGCACCAATCTGTGTTATCCTCTCAGTGGCACATTGTAAATGTCCCCTGTTCCTTTAACACCTGTTTGACTTGGCTAATGACTCCTATCCTAACACGCACGCACGGTCGCACGCGCGCGCGCGCACACACACACAGAGCTAATGAGAGGCTTCCTGCAGTTCTAGCTGTCATTGTGGTGCAGGGAGATAATGTCAATATTAACTGACCTGTCATAGCGCTAGAGTGGAGAGAATCCTCACAATGGGAAAGTGGCTGTCACAATGACACGCACGCACACAGGTGCATGCGCGTGTGGACACACACACACACACACACACACACACACACACACACACACACACACACACACACACACACACACACACACACACACACACACACACAGTAGGTCATACAGAAACATAACTTCCCTAGATTGCTTGGATCATGACTCATTCCTAGCCATTTGTGCATACTCCATTTTTGGTTTTCTTCAAAACACACTTTTTAGGCCTACTTAACAACCAGGCTCCCCAGGGCCTCTCTGACCTCCTCGAACACCACACACCCACTCAGGTCTGGTGATGCCAACCTCCTGGACATCTCAAATAACAAAGAAACGGACCTGGGGTGACAGGGTTTCCTCAGTTGCAGGCTCCTCCCTTTGGAACTCACTCCCACCTCCAATCAAAGCCGCCCCACCCTTGCCCTGTTCAAAGCCTCCCTCAAAACACCACCTTTTCAGAATCCCATTCCCCAAATAACTGTAATTTCCCTTTCTGCCTTTTAGTTTTAATGTTTTTCTTTGCTTAATTTTGGATGCCCACGACGCGCCAACACGACGAACGCTCTGATGTCTCCCGGTGCCCGAGACACGTTTGGCGCATTGTACAGTAAGCTACAGTAAACTGTAGCTTACTGTACGAGGCGCCTGCGGCTGAAGAAAAACATTCCAATTCCCGAAATGCAATCAATCAAATGCGATCAAGATGTATCAGTCAAAGTTTTCTCATCCATTTTCTCGGGCCTGGGCAACCCGGCCTGGCAGAGACCTACGCTCAGAGGACGTTGTTTCTATCATGGCGATGATGTTGCGTTTGCTTTTGCGACAATACCTCTATTTAGCTATACAGCTGGTGCTTTGTTATCACAGCTTTATATTTTATAAACACATACAAATGGACAAACTACTGACGATAGAATCTCTCTGTGGGTCACCTCAAAAGATTATGTGAATAGTTCTACTGAATAGATGAAGGTCACACATAAACAAGGTCTCAATCCAGATGCCAGTAATGCGTCTCCAAGCGAAACACAAAATAACACAGTCAATTGCATTTCACACGTAAAAAATGTTCTCATACTGTATCACATGGAATGGCACAGGTTGACATGAGTTTTACACATCATCTGAACCTGTAAGCATTGTCTACACTGTCACAGGGAAGCAGATTTGCATTACTAATGGGTTTAAAAGATTTTTTGAGCGGTGGTAAACCGCTCCATAGAGTGGCTGTGCGTGTGTCTGTATCCTATTTCCTCTGCGTTTTGCCATAGTAAAACGTGTGTGTGTAGCATAGCCTGTACATCCTAGACCTAAATCCTAGTCTGAAGACGTTATGCAAGCACGACCACCGCTCACTTCACATTGGGTGGGATTTTTTTACCCATTTTTCTCCCATTTAGTAGTTACGCCAATTGACTCCTGCCCACACACATTGTGAGTTATCACTGCTGTTGTATCCTACTGACTCACCTGCCAGTGAGGAGCCCCCACCGGGAGGACATAGAGCCTTCATGCTACTGCTCCCGCCCAACACTCCCTGCTGACAGGTGCCGCCCCAGCCTATAGTACAACGTGCAATGAGATCACCCTGCTCGCCCAGCTTCCCTCCCCCAAAAACAAAACATTTGTAGATGCTCGACAAAGCTGGATGTACAACGGTGGATTCAAACCCACAACCTCCGTGGTGGTGGGCAGCTACTTTACCAATGCGACACCGGAGCGCCTATAAGTTCCAAATCATCTCTTATTCGTCACTGTAGTCACAAAGTAGTAAAAAGTGCTTGGGACAAAACCTCCTAACTCCACACTTTCTGCCAAACCAGCTAACTCCACCCGATTGGCCCTCTCTTCTTTTTCAAAAATATTACAGCTTATGTGCTATTGAACACCCTTTACGTCTGTGCGTTGGTTAAAATAATATTGAATCAATGAAAAGTAGTAAAAAGCCCTTCGGTCAAAACCTCCTAACTCCACTTGAGCTCATTTTCCCGAAAATGAACATCTTGGAGGTTTTGGCCCGACAGCAGAGATATAGAATATAGAATCTCCAAAAGAACAATTTCAATTTGCAATCGCACATTCACTCATCTCTATTCATGTAGCACTTTTCTATATTCTATATAAGTCACTTTACATGTGGAGAAAAGGACTGAACACAATATTTAACTGGGAAGGCAGGGAAATTGTTATTGATTGTGCCCAATTAGTCTCAGTCGTCATATTCCACATAAATCTCATATTCTCCCTCTCGCCTTCTCCCTCTCTCTACACCAGCGGCAGCAGGCTATCTGGTTCCAATGAACGGTCTGTCTGACTGCTCACAGGTTCTAATTCCAAAGCCAATTTAGCCTCCAATTACCTGTGTATCCAACACCATTACGTCTGCATTCCCCACCCTCCATCCATCCATTACTCTCTATCACTGCAGCATCCTGCGGTAACAGCATCTCACATGGTAGACATCAATGCACCCATGCAGCTAATACAGCTGGATATTTGGCCTGCATATAGGCCTACAATTACACAGCATGTCTATCTCTCTTTAGCTGGTAATATATTGGCATTGTTGTGAAAACATGGCTATATAGAGAAAACAGGTAGCCCACAGCACCACAGTGTTCAACTAAACAAAACACACAGGTTATCTAAAAGCTATTTATTATGTAATTGAATTAAATACAGAGGGCTTTCAATGTAAAAATAAGACTGTAAAATGTCTTATTTGAGATGTTCCTTTTAGGCAGGGTGTTTAACTGTACTTGTACTGTAGTACATTTCAATTGTATTGACTATACTTGTACGGTCCCCCAATTTTGTCTAATAAAATAATCAATCAATCAATCAAAACCATAACTAAAAGCCAAAAGGCACAACCAGCCTTGGCAAAAAAATCACACCCGTGTGAACTGAGCGGTGGTCGTGGGGGGGGGGGGGGGGGAGGGGTGCCTGTGGGGGGGGGGGGGGGGGGGGGGTGGGGGGGGAGGGGTGCCTGTGTGGGGGGGGGGGGGGGGTGCCTGTGTGTGTGGGGTGGGTGTGTGTGTGTGTGTGTGTGTATTGCAGTTGATGCTCAGGGCAGGCTAGACTCAACAGCACCTCTCTGGTCACCCAGGGTACTCAGGCTACACCAGAGGCTACATACAGACAGACAGACACACACACACACAGACACACACACAGACACACACGGCCACGCTATGGAGACGGTGTGACCACCACCGCTCAAATACACACAACCCATTGTAGGCCTACCACTGTCAGGCAGCCTACTAATGCACTCAAATACTGTAGATGTGTCAAACCAACCTCAGCTATAATAGACCTTTTAGATGGCAGCAGTTTTGACAATAGATCAGCAGGGGTTCTCAAAGTGGGGTCCAGGGACCAAAGGGAAGGGTTCCTTGATGGGGTTACAAATGGACCTGACTGTAATAAGTGTATCTACAAATCCAATGGAACACAAAGGACTTGTAGGACTAGTAAGGGTCCATTTCGTTCCATTTTACACTCTCAGAGACAGTTATGGGGTCCTTGAACTTAAAAGGTCTGAAAACCACTGCAATAGACAGCAGAGTTATGGTGGTCCTCGAAATTAAAAAGGTCCACTACAATAGACTTACTTTAGGCAGCCGTTTTAATAGCCCCGCTATATTTGCCTTGCATTCACGTCACGTTAATTAGGCTATCATTGGTACCACCTGTCAGCTTGCTATTTTATGTCAACATTCCATGAAACATTTATAATTCAATATCAGCAAAACCAGCATAGAAAAGTAAAAGTTCGTTTTCTTACCTAGTCTGTTGATCTGTTCCTTTCTCCTCTTCTTCCTTGTAATGTCTCCAACACCTCATCAAAGTTCAGCTGTTTCACGCCGATCTAACACAATAAACTTCAAAGTCCATGATAGTGTCATTGACGCCACCAAAAAGAAAACATCCACAAACTGAAACTAACAATGCAAATGCGTCATGTGCGCAACGTCAAGTTCAGTGTATTTGTCTCCCTTTATCCAGTGGTTTTTGCGAAGAGAATGTTGAAATGAAAGACATTTAGGCCTATATGTCTCTCTTATTTTTTCATTTCATAGTGTTAGTTTGTTCCTTTCCTTTCCTCTTGAAAACCATGTCTGTCTCTGCACCAAACTGACGTGACTAAGCTTGATTTACAGATCGTCTGACAACGGTGTCGCGCACTGAAAATAGCAGATCTACAAGCCCACAGCGTCTTGCGGATGCGACACCTGGTGGGCTTGTGGGTCTGTTATTTTCGGCTTGCACCGACCGCTCGAGCGTCACGTCACATGATATCTCTGAAAATGCCCGCCACAGACAGCCAGCCAGTCTGATTGGACCAACCATATGGGCTATGTGACGTCTCAGATTATAATGGATAAAAAATAAAAAATAAACAATAATTAATTTAGCCCCTTTACACAGCATGGCTTCTTTGTTAATATTTAAACAAAATATATGTGTACTTGTGTAGGCCTATATAGGCCTATATATTATCTATCTATAAATGCGACAAATCTCTGTCTGTTTGTTTGTTTGTTTGTTTGTTTGTAATCCGCGTATCTCGAGAACCGTTCGTCCCACCGGCTTCAGATTCGGCACGCGCGTTCCCCGCCGCCGCGCGGAGTGCAGTGCCGGGCCTCGACCCGACCCGACTCGCGGTTTTCCGAAACCGGCGCGAAACGTTCGGAATCTCCTTATGCGGAGCTGATTGTTGACATCAGGCTGTTCCGGAGGAAATCGGCGCAAGCGCTGAGTCATTGTGACATCACTTCATAAAAGGCTCTGACATCACGTACGCCACATGAGTCAACACAAAATCTCTGTGAATGTGTATGTATGTATGTAATCCGCGTATCTCGAGAACCCTTCTTCCCACCGGCACGCGCGTTCTCCAGATATGGGCATAAAGTCTGACATCAGAGTTTTCCGCAACCGGTACTGTGTGTGCAGAGATCTTCATATATGGGCATAAGTGGACAAAGACAAACAGATGGTCAAAACGGGTCCTATGACAACAGGTATATTGGGGTTTGCATTAAAGGGTGGGGCATTCATGGGGTTTGCATTAAAGGGTGGGGCATTCATTCCCTATTTCAAATTCGGCACGTGCGTTCCCCACCGCAGCAGGTAGTGCAGTGCTCGGCCTCGACCCGACCCGACCCGATACACCGGGGCCGGATCTAGGCATAGGCAAGGGGGGGCAATGCCCCCCTAAATGCCCTGTCTGCCCCACCAAACATGATGGCATGCAAAAATCAAAAATCGGCCGGTATGATATCAAACCGGCCGCATCGGTGACCGGACGGTCACTGACATGCTCTGGACTAATTTAAACATTAGCAAATAGCAGCCAGTCTACTTAGTGGCAGCCTACAGTACAACAGAATACAGATGATGCTGATTACCTTTGCAATGTAAGGATATATTCCATAATCCTGTGTCAATGTAGTCTCAAAGAAGAAGGAAAAAAAAAAAGCATCGCAAGGCTTTCCTGCCTCCAGTCCAGACGGTCCATGCAGAATGAGTTTACTTTCACTTTCATTTAACAGAAAGCAACAGCATTGCAAAAGCTGTTGCAAGCGACAGAAAAAGCCATCCTATAAATGTCCCTTTATTTTAGCCAGTTTCAAAGGAAAACCACCTCCCGTTTCTCTGTTGTTGGGGAAAAAAAAAGTCAGTTCACTTTGCGTGGTGTCACTGTCATGTGTGTCTGTCCACACGCTGGATTAATGAATGCATGTCCAGGTGAAGCCTGTTAAAGGTCGTTATAGTATCCTCCGATAGTTTCACAAAGTACATTAAGCAACAGAAATGTATTATGTAACATTTTAAGTCCCTTACAGAGGTTTTACAACCCAAAACAACAGGAACAGCCAGGGTCATGAGGTAATATTTTGCCCTTAAATATTTGAAAGGAAGGAATAGACTAGAGTCAGACTACTGTGACACAAGGTAAATTTCTCACCTTGAAGACAATGAATGCAACCATATTTATTTTAGCTTTTAAGACAATCGTTTTGCTTGTTAAAAAATATTTATTCAATAATAATATTATTAATAATATTTGAAATAAATGATCTCAATATGTATACCAATAATTTTAAAATAAAGGTTTTGCCATAATCATGCAGCTCTAACAGTGACACAGACAGAAGCAATGGCACAGCAATTATACAATATATACAATAGTATGTATTTTTAACTTTAGGTGGCATAGCTCAGGGGTAGAGAAACTGGTATTAGAGCATGAAGAAGGGTATAAATCCCGAAGGGTTCCCAGTTCGAATCCGGGCTCCCCCTGAGTTAATGTCGAAGGGTCCTTGGGCAAGACTCTGAACCCCTAATTGCCTCCGGTGAGTAGGTTGGTGCCTTGCATGGCTTCCTCCGCCACCGGTGTATGAATGTGTGTGTGAATGGGTGAATGTAATGCACAAGTAAAGCGCTTTGGATTAAAAGCGCTATATAAATGCACCATTTACCATTTAGGCCTTACAGTGAATGATCAGCTGGCATCAATATTATATCCATATCATATTAGACTGGATATTGTCTGTGATTTTGGATATTGTACTTTTGTGATTGATTTGGCATTAGTGTTCTTCTAGCTTATTGGTACTCAAATTGAAGTATGTCTTGTAGGCCTACTTGGCCTGAAAAAAGGGTATTGGAGCAACCCTATTTTCTAGTTCATAGCTAAAGAAATCGGTATCGGAAAATCAGTTTTGGCAGGTCAGACCTTCATAAAACCGGTGGATCGGTACCGGCCAAGAATTTTGCAATCAGTCCATCTCTACTAGAATATATAGCGACAGAGAGAGATAGGTGTAAGACCTGTTGTTTGTAATGCGTGTTATAGGTATAAGTGTGCCAAAATGCTTTGTTTTTTATGCATTTCGGGTGTTTTAGGGGGTTTGATCCCCCCATTTTTTTCCGCCCACGCCTAACGGCGTGGGCTGGAGGTGCCCCCCTATCATTTCTTGCTGCCCCACCTACTACTAAAGGCTAGATCCGGCCCTGCGATACACGATTTTCTGGAACCAGCACGAAAGGTTCGGATTCTGATGTCTGACATCAGGATTTTCCGGAACTGGCACTGTGTCTGCATAGATCTCCATATATGGGCATAAAATGGATCCAGACAGACAAATACAGATATCTCCATATATGGGCATAAATGGACACAGGCAAACAGATGGTCAAAGATCTCCATATATGGGCATAAAGTGGACGCAGACAGACAGATACAGATATCTCCATATATGGGCATAAATGGACACAGGCAAACAGATGGTCAAAACGGGTCCTATGACAACAGGTATAATGGGGTTTGCATTAAGTTTGTCTCCTCCTCCATCTGTTTGTCTGTGTCCCTTTATTCCCATTATGGAGATCTCTGTATCTGTCTGTGCCTCCGACTGTGTTGCAGACACAGTGCCGGTTCCCCCTTTAATGCAAACCCCATTATACCTGTTGTCATAGGACCCGTTTTGACCATCTGTTTGAAAAAGCGACAGAAATCTCATATATGGGCATAAAATGGACGCAGATAAACAGATATCTCCATATATGGCATATATGGGCATACAATGGATGCAGAATCACAAAGATCTCCATATACGGGCATAAAAGGGACACAGACAGACAGATACAGAGATCTCCATATATGGGCATAAAATGGACGCAGATAGACAGATATCTCCATATATGGGCATATATGGGCATAAAATGGACCCAGAACTATAACTGCAGTGATCTCCATATATGGACATAAAATGGACACCGACAGACAGACAGATACAGATATCTCCATATATGGGCATAAATGGACACAGGCAGACAAATGGTCAAAACGGGTCCTATGAAAACAGGTATAATGGGGTTTGCATTAAAGGGCGGGGCATTCATTCCCTATTTACATTGTTCCGAGTTGGCCAGGTCGCCGACTAGACGCTAGCTTCTAGTACATTTAATACAACGTAATATTTATGTCACTGCCTGTATTGATGAATGAGTGATACATAAACCCCTCTTGAGTCTTCATCAGAGACAAGTTCACCTCATATCAGTGTTGTCAAGTCTGCTTATTACTGTAGGCCTAAGTTTTTATTTTATTTTGCCTGTAAATATTGGTAGTTGTGGGTTATGTTTTGTTTGGGCTTGTTTCTAAATCTAAATTGTAGTTGCTTATTTTGCTTAATATAATATAAGCCTGAGACAGGAATCAAGGCTGTTTACAAAATGCCAATAAAATAATTGTATTTTGTTATTAAAAGAAAAAATACTGCAAATGAAACACAAAACTACACAGTAGTTCTCCTTTGACTTTCATGAACAAACTGGGAAGCAAAGCCTTTCAACACCAAGGTGTGCCAAATGCCTCTTTACTGAATATAACCATTTAGCTGACTGCCAAATCATTGACCGCCAACATTGTTTTTCGACGTCGTTCATGCCACCCTTTCAGAGATTTTCACGCTCCGATTTGCTCGAGGGAGCCCTCAAAAAATGCCCACGGGTGTCATGGAATTGGAAAACAATCCCTGTCCACTCGCAACGATCCACTCCAAAGATAGCCTCTTCCGCGTCCACCTCGCTTTCCACCACTTGACTAACACTAGTAAGACACCTCAGGGTGACTTGCGAACTCAGGGTGACATGCATAGGGCGAGGTCGCGCCAATTCTTGGCCATCTGGCCAGTGATGTATATGGGACCAGTTATTCATATGGAGACCCCTTCATGATAGTTATGTTATGTCAAAACATGCCAATATATGGACATTACCAAATATGGGCATTCCCATATATTATGTCCTTAATATTGATAACATAATATCCTTAATAATGTCCTTAATATTGACAATATAGGAATCTCCATATATGGGCATAAAACTTACGTAAGTAATGCCAAGCAGGGCCTTGTTGAGTTAGGGCCTTGGTTTGGTGCCTGTGGATCTCCATATATGGGCGTAAGGGGGTACCCTAACATTCTCATTTTCGGCCTGGGATTTATGGGTTCAGAAATCTCCATGTATGGGCATAAACGTTTTTTTTTTTTTTGGGAATGACCATATGGACTTTTATACCCTGAGAAATCTCATAGCTTGTCTGACTGTCAGTACAGGAAGTGATGTCACATGACATCCTTTTTATGCCAACCATGCCATATCCAAACTATAATTATTATTATTATTTTACAGTTTATTTTGAGCACTGTAGTGACAAATTAATAGCTGTGCATTGTGCAAATGCAGGCTTTTCTCAGTACAAGTTTTAAGATTGTCTTCATGCCTAGGTCTGACTTTTTCCACCCTCCATGTGTCCGGCAAGGATTTCAGCCGCTCCTGAACGTCCTCGCGTTTCCGCGAGGCGGGTCTTAACTCAAGCCTGGTGGGTTTAGGAAACACGCACCCAGGGAGGGACCATCTCCAGTACTAATACCAGTAACATGCTCAAAGGCAATGATGCTAGACTTTGAAAGTACTTTTTAAATAGAAATAGGCTTATGTAAATGGGCAACATCCCAAATTCAAAGATGGAGTGTAGGAATGGGGACTATTCTATTCTATTCTATTCTATTCTATTCTATTCTATTCTATTCAGCAACTGTGTTGTTTCAATTACTTTAATGTAACCGCATAGTTCTTACTTCTAAGCTACTTGAACAACTGTCACATTATGCAGGACATTCTGCATAATGAGTACTTTTACTTTTGGTATATTCTGATACCAAGTGATTTTTTTTCTTACCAGACTTTAACTTGTAACAGACTTGTTTCTTCTCGATTTCTTTATTGATACTTTAACTTGAACTGACAGCCACTGGGGACTCTTCCATCCTTGTTGAGGGGAGTGCTAAGCTTCCGTAGAAACTCTTAGTTGACCACTAAAAATGCTTGGTTTTCAAAACTGGATTGTTATACATTATTTCTTTCTCTGTGGTGGAAAAGAACATGGATTATACGAGATCATTCTTGTGCACCTTCTTTGATTTATGAAAATACCACATGCCCGCTGGTGTGTTGCACCAAATCTCTTGTGTATGAGAGGCCTGTCTGACGCATTTTCAGTTCAATCGTTTCTTGTTGGCAAGCGACACCTTTTTGCAGTGGAGTATAAATAAAGCTGCATTAACAGACAATAATCTCACATTCTAGTTAAAGGCGTGTGGATGTGACACCATTTCTTTTCATGTAATTGCATGCTAGCATGCTTAGTTTTGAACATTTTTATGCAAACTGTGTAATCACAATTTTGCCTGTCAAAGAGATGCAGTAGAGATCAATTCAAACTGTAACACCATGCTTCCTGAATATAGGACGCTCGTGCACAATAAACAAGCGTTTAACGTGCACCTATAAATGCATCTATAACGCGAATGCAGAACGAAGCAAGCCACATTGTTTAACAAGGACCATTTATTCACACATGAATGGGACTCAAAACAAGCTTAAGAAAGGTGGGGTGTAGTAAATGGTTCATTTCTTTTTTCTTTTTTTACATAACCCAAAAAATAAATCATACAGACGACTTTTAATTCCCGTCTGAATTACAAAGAAAGTGGAGTGTCAGTCTGGCTGTCAGGGTAGGTGTTCCGCATAGAAGACACAGCACAGACAACTGTGTAGGAATCTAACCTGTGATATGCTCCATTTAAACAAGTGACACGTCTCAAAACTTTGATTCTATAACTCTCTGCCCCTTCATTCACTTTGTCTGAAAAAACTGTCCCTACTCACATTATCTCTCTCTCTCGTGAATAGGTCAATGGTAGCTATGAGCTTGCTCCAGTGCTGTGCTCACTATATCCTTTTTTTTAACCAAACAAACGTAACCAGACTACATATAATAGCACAAGTAAAAAGGTTTCCTCTGTACAAAATCCATCTTTAAAAATATACACAGACATACATACAGTGGCACACTTTGCTTTAGCTATGAACAACAGAGTCAAATGGACCAATTAAAAACAAATAAAAATGACACACAATCATACACGCTTGCCGGCACAAACATGCACACACAAACACACTCGTTCTTTGCAAAAAATAAAAAAAATAAAACCAAACCAAAAAAAAATGTAACAAAAGAACCCAGAACAAAGGTCAGCATAATAATTATTAATGATAAGAATCAAATGTGTGGGACTCAGCTCAGTGCAAGCGTTATGGCTTGGAGGCGCTGGGGTGCAGGACATGTTGACAAGAGGCAGTACACAATAGAAAAAGAAAATGGTGCAACATTTCCTTTACATTTCCCATCCGAACCAAATCATCATCACACACACACACACACACACACACACACACACACACGCACACGTGCACGCACACACACACACACACACACACACACACGCACGCACACGCACCATACACACCATACACACCACTCGTGCACTGAGAATCTAGTAAGTGCTGAAGAATCCCCCCCACCCCTCCCACCCCACCCCCTCCTCCGCTGGGTCTTTATATAGTCTTTTAAAGCTGGCAGCCCGGGTGTTTCTTGTACACCAGAGCTGGTCCGTCAACAAAAGCTGTCCCCCCTTCTGTGCTTTAAAAAGAAAATAAAAAAATAATTCCCTGACCCCAAACTGGGTTCATTCTCAGAGAGAGGGACATTTAATGTAGGATAGTTGTGAGAGTGTACGTTTGCACGCGCGCAAGAGACTGTGTGTGTGTGTGTGTGTGTGTGTGTGTGTGTGTGTGTGTATGTGTGCGAGCGTGCGTGCGTGCGTGCGTGCATGTGTGTGTGTGTGCGTGCAGAGAAGGAGCATAGAAAATAATTTGCATTGTGCAGTGTTCCCGGGTTCCAGGATTGTGATTCCATTCTTCGCTCCGTGGTTTTCACCAAGTGGACACGACGAGCATCTCCACTGAGATGGAATATGCATGAAAATGTACTGTTGTGTTTCTTTCTGCGTGTGTGTGTGTGTGTGTGTGTGTGTGTTCGCATTTGAGAAAAGTAACTGTGTGTGTAAGCACAGTGACAGAGGCGTTAAGGACACGCGCACGGCAAGAGCGTGCTCGTCGACGAAGTGAGTTATGTGCTCGAGGGGTGGGGGGTGTGGCTGGGGAGTGAGGAGTGTAGCTTCTTAGTTCATTGGAGCGTGAAGTAGCACGTCTTCACCAATCTATCACCACTCCTCATCTCGCCCTTTTTCTCTGCCGCCGTCGTCGTCGTCGTTGTTTTGGTCCAGAAAGCCCCCCCCCCCCCCCCCACCCTACTCCTTCATAGTTACAAAGGGTGTGTTGTATCGTGTACTCTTCATAAGACTTTACAAATCGTTCTTTTTCTCTTTGTGTTGCACACATTTGTGCTCCGAGTCATTCTCTCCTTAGTTAGTTAGTTTACTACTAACTCCTTCACTCACGATTCAACAGAGATAGCAGATCTACAAGTTCATAGCGCGCTGCGCGCTATCGACTCGTAGATCTGCTATTTTTTTAACAGGTCCTTCCTTCATCGTTAAGAATGTACAAAGGGTGCGTGTATCGTGTACTCTTCATAAGACTTAAATCGTTCTTTTCCTCCTTTGCGCTCATAAGACTTAAATTGCTCCTTTTCTCCTTTGCGTTGCACGCACTTGTGCTCCGAGTCTTTTCTCCTCTCTCTGGTGGGGTCGGTTGGAGGGTGTGAGGGGGGGTGGGGGTGGGGGGTGGGGCTGGAAGGGGCGGCTACACCACGTCACACGAAGGAGGAGAACCCCGTGACGGGGGTGCGCGACCCCGGAGGGTTGGCGTTGGTGCCGACGGGGTTGACTGCGTGCGCGTTGACGTGTGCGGCCACGAGCGCCGGCTGGCCCGTTGGCGTGTAGGCTCCGCCGGCGCTGTGCTGCGTCACCACCGTCTGGTAGTAGGGCTCGCCGTCGCCCACGCCGTCGGTAACGCCGCACTCCTCGTAGCCGAAGGGCGCGGAGGCCAGGCCGCCCTTCAGGCCCTTGGGCTGCCGCTTCCACGAGTTGTAGTAGGTGGGGTCGCTCATGTAGTGGTTGACGAACGAGTGCTTGGGCTGCTCGTCCTCGTAGTCGCTGTCGGTTAACTGGAGAGAGAGAGAGAGAGAGAACGAAAAAACATGCTGTTTTTAGGCGGATATATTCTTTTTAGATGGCATGTTATGTAGACAGATGCCAGGTCATTTGCAGACCTGGTATCCTATAGTGCAAGGTTCCCCAATTAGTTTTCCCCAAGGGCCGAATTATGTCTAGGGTACCAAGCCGAGGGCCACAACATTGCAGGGGGTGACGGTGGCGTTCCCGCTACTCCAGCAACAGTACAGATACCATCGTTGTCGGCCTGTCGGGTGAAAATCTTGTATGTCTAAAACTAGTGTTGCCCGATCCCGATCACGTGATCGGATCGGCCGCCGATATGGCCGTTTTTATAAGATCGGAGATCGGGGAAAAAAAATCGAAAAAAAAAAAAAAGTTTTTTTTTTTTTTTTTTTTTTCAAAAAAATATTTTCTGGGAGTACTGAAAGTTACAGGTAAGGTGAATGCGATATGAAATGTAAACTTACCATAATCACAGTAATCCTTAATCATTTTCATTCATATTCAAGGGCTTTTGGAGAAATGAGACAGACAGAGCACTGCAGAGGGAAGGTGATTGTGTCAGACTCTGTGTCCAGCTGGCAGCTGATGCCAATAAGTAGTAATTGGCCCCTTGCTAATGGATCAAAGGAAGGCAATTATGTCTCTCTGCACTGTCAACTAGCTCAGTGGTTCTCAACCTGTGGGTCGGGACCCCCAGGGGGGTCCTCAAATTATTTTGGGGGGGGTCCCCAGATGATTAACTTAATGTGCAACATTGTTTTCTCTCTCAACAGTAAACAAATCAACATAAAGTTTAAGTGTATAGAGGGTATCTGCACATTTCGAAAGTGAAAAATTAAGGACTTTTTAATACCTCTAAAATGACAAATTAAACATTGGCCAAATTGTCAAATATTAAAGCCAGAAATTGTGAAAATAGCCGATCTACATGCTCACAACTCCTCGCGTTGCGAGGCGTTGTGAGCATGTAGATCTGCTATTTTCACAATAGAACCGTGTTATACAAAATATACTTCCTCAACTCTTCAGGGTCGGGGGTCCCCAGTTAAAATATGATTATTTTGGGGGTCACGGCCTGAAAAGGTTGAGAACCAAGTGATAGAATGAATAGATTTTTTTTTTCTTCTTAATGCCTTGCCAAAAGATCGGATCGGGAAAGATCGGGATCGAATCGGAAGCAATAATATTTGATCGGTATCGGATCGGGAGCAAAAAAACCCTGATCGGGGCATCCCTATCTAAAACCGTTCGTTTTGCATTCATCATTTTAAAAATGATTTAAACTAGTGAAAACAGACGATCTACAAGCACACAACGCCTCGCACCGCGAGGCGTTGTGTGCTTGTAGATCTGCTGTTTTCACTACTTTTGTGAGACGGCCTTGAATGATGAAGCAGGGCTTTACTTTGCGAAAGAACTTACAAATTTGGAGATACGAGGTTTCCACCCGACAACGAAGATATACTAGTGTTGTTGCTGTACTGCGTTCGGTGTTTCTGTATCTGTGTTTTTGAATCTCTGTTTACACCCGTAGCCAATCAGAGAGTCCAAACCTTTAGCCAATGAGGGACCAGCATTCTTGGAGATGTCACCATCAACCTGATATAAATAGCAAGGCGCAAGATGACACCTCGACAGAGTGCTAAACTTGCCCACCCACATATATACAGCACCGATCACCGATCACCGAGACACCGATCACCGATCACGAGACAGCACCGATCGCAGTACTCTCTGGTGGCTCTGCTGGCGCACAAGTAGGCCATACTGTACATGGCCATGAGTGCACAAGGCACAAGTTGGCACCTCGACAGAGTGCAGTCTTATTGGAGCGGTGAAAGCGCTCCCAATGAACAGGTATATCCGTGGGTATGTGGCTGGCTGGCTGGGTGGGTGGGTGGCTGGCTGGCCCTGTCCGTAGCCTGGGCAATACCTTGAGTGGCCACACACAACACACTAGTTAAAGGAGGGGCGCTGTTTTGTGCAGGCCAGGCACACTCACCACTCACTCACAGGCACAGTTTACACTCACTCACTCACTCACATAGGGTACAGCTGCTCAAATTCACCGCTCCACTTCGAACCGAGGTTTGATTTTATACTAATGCAGGGGTGTCCCTGTCTAAGAATGTAAAAGGTATATTATTCGGGGGTCACAGCTATACTTAAGTTTCTCTATAAATTGCACCGACAACACCTGTCGGTCTGGAGACCAAGGAGTCAGGAAAGAAATGTATTTGGAGAACATGTTGGTCGTAAAAGCGAGAGCCTCCAGACAGAGACTCTGTCGAAAGACTAATTCTTGCTTTGTCGATGAACTTGACAGAAATAACCGACTTTCAGGTGACAGCTAATTTTGTTGAGCGATGCCGGTCATGCAGCCAAAGTCTAAATTAGGCTTTAGTATTCAAAAGAGAAAGAGATAATAAGGAAGACAAATTTAGGGACAAAATAAATGGGATGGATGGAGGGAGAGAAAGGCCAGAGGAAAGGAGATTTAAAAAGGAGAGGAGAGAGAGACAGATAGACAGACAGAGAGAGAGGTATACCTCAGATTCAGAGACCTCGGTAGGTTTCTCAGTGAGTGTGGTGCTCTCAGTGAGAACGGCTCCATTGTAGCTGTTACAGATGTCTTCATCAGAGTAGTGGAGACCACCAGGACTGGGTCTGGGGGGAGACCTGGACACACACGCACACGCGCGCACACGCACACACACACACACGCACACGCACACACACACACACACACACACTGCCAAATTTAACATGGGAGCCAAAGATTTTTTATATTTTTATCTTTTTTTATCCTGCCTACTCACTGTGTCCAGTTCAAACTGGATCAGTTTCTTTTAGAGCGCACCATCGCAATTTTTTATAAAATAAAATAAAAAAGAAATCTGTCATATCTTGTCAATGGTAGTGGGGGCTTATGAAATAATCCTGTCATATCTTGTCAATGGTAGTGAGTGAGTTAAAAGTAGTTTTTTCTTATTTATGTATTTATTTTTTTCTTCTTTTTTAGAAAATTCATGAAATGGCTATAAATATTTTTTTACCTTTTTACTTTTACACACGGCCATAAAAAATGGTCCCGGATGCACTGCTTGGGAAACAGTGATGTAAAGAAGTCATACCTGGTTCCGTTCTTCTTGAGGAAGGAGTTCTTGGTGTTCAGAGATCTGCTGTTGAGCTCCAGAGCAGTGAAGCCTCCATTGTCCAGAGTCACAGCCTCCTCCACTGTGGACACGTGTTTACCTGGAGAACCACAGGAGTCAGCTAGGTCACTCTTATATATAGAACACTGTAATGTTGACAAAAAGCGCTGAATTCAAGTCAGCAAAAACTTCCAATAGCTGTTTAAAGCTGTGTTCAAACCAGATAGTTCGAGCGGCGCGATTACATACAAAGTGAATGCAATGATGAGGCAACACGCGACCAAGCGCGGCGTGAAAGATCCGAACGGGGAGGCACGAACGATGCGACTCCACCCATCGTGTCCTGACAGCCAATCAGCGTTGAAGTTGTCCGGAGACACAGAAATGTTTTGGGTGTTTGGTTTTCGGGTGTTTCCAACAGACATGATTTTTTACCAACGTGGACCTGCGCGACCAAAGTGAAGCGATAGAAGCGACTTGAATAGAATAAATAGCTTCAGGTTTGAATGCAGCATAAGGGATACAACATCATTTTAACCAGTCTTTCTGGTAGAGTATACAATATAGTAGTCGTGTCATAATTTGGCTACTCCCTCCAAATTAAGGTCACGATTCAATTAAATTAAAACCTCCTCCTTTGCAGCACTAATTATTCATTTGGGCTATCGAGTCTTTATTAGTAACCAAAAACACTTGCAAAGTAACTTTTATTTGAATAATAATATTTATAAATAACACATGAGAATCTATAATAATAACAACAAGGTGAAACATTAAGAGCATGACCTCTGTGCGCATGCATGATTAACAGAATGAAACAACTAGAATCGTGATCCATGATTTTGTGGGATTCGTTTCCGTGAAAATAATATTTTGGTGTTTGTGTGATGAATGTCACAGTGAATAAAAACATCAATGCATGCATGAGACATCAACTAATATTCACAGACACATTTCCATATTCATTATTTGTATTCCCGGTGTGTAAAGACCAGTCAAGGTGGAAAAGCATCATTAAAACCAGTTGCTCACTGGGTCTCTTCTGGTCCTAGATTGGGTTTATATAATCCAATTTATTCACTGGGCAGCAACCTTTACTTGGCATGATTTGAATTTGTGTCTGCAAAGTTATTGCTTTTTTAGCATAAAAATAAGAACATTTTCATATCTCCATATTGGCTTTTCATTATTAGCTCCGCTAGCTGGCAGGGCTCAAAGGCTCTCCCTCCGTCTGCCACTTTGGTCCCCAAGAAAGATTTCTCATGAACGAATTTCCAAGTGCAAACTAAGAGCCGGTCGCACCTTATCACAAATTAGGCTTGTTTTTTAAGTCATGCCATGGTACTTCCTTTTGATTCAATGTACATGTAAAGGTTTTGCTGTTGTTTACAATATGTGTTCATTGATCAGTGAATATACAATATTTATATTTTACACACTGTACATGTTTATGTACCGTATGTAAACACAGTACATTTACATACAGTACACGCACACAAACCCTCCTCATTCGGACATTAATGGCAATGTTTCCCTTTTCTTTTCTGCCCACTAATGAGAGAATTCTTAAGATGACATGTCCGTCAGTTCAGACCACTTGGGTCTGTCTGGTTGAAGCTAGCAGGGTTTTAAGACTTGTGTTTTTGGTACACTAATTAATATCACATAGTAATATGTGTATCTCCCTTTCTACTCTAACCGCACGCACGCACGCACGCACGCACACGCGCAGTCAATCTCTGTCTTTGCCTCATCCCTCCATCTCTTTCTCTCCTTCCCCCTCTCTTTTTTCGACTAATTACTCCTCTGCCCAGGGGTTTTCTGCGGCAACTCGAGATTAAAGAGCTGTCCTGGCGTGACCTCTGTTTGGCAGCAAAGGATCTGTGTTGTTGACTTTGCGCACATACGCGCGTGCGTGCGCACACACGCACAGACAGACACACACACACACACCTGAACCCAACACAGAACAGCGTATGTAAAACACTGCAGCCTAGGGCGGCTTAGGGGCTGTTAGAACTAAATGTGTAGCGAAACAGAAGGTCCCAGGTTCGATTACCGGCCCCTGGCAATGTGTTCGAGGTGTCCCTGAGCAAGACACTTAAAGGGGCACTTCACCCCTGAGACAGCTTGATGGGAGGGTTACTCCCGCGGGGGGTTGACGTTTTGATATCAGGGGTTGGTTTTGATTAGAACTACACCTGTGTAGTACCAGAAGCCATATAGTCCAGAAAGGAATTGAGACCTTGCCACAACGTTTTCTAAAAACAGAGTTTAAACATCGAAAAGAACTCAGGATTGTGTTCCTTGTCTCCCAAAAAATGTGTTTTTTTTGTCTCAGGGGTGAATGTCCCTTTAACTGCTACCAGGTCTGATCACCAAGTGGTCAGACTTGGACGCAATCAGCTGGGTGAAGCTGAAAACCGAATTTCCCCAGCGAGATCTTATGCATCTAATTGTTATCATTATATTACATTACGTATCATGTGAAACGTGGACCGGAGTGAGGAACGGGGACAGCTCACAGACCTGTGCTGCAGGACTTGTACTTGTTGCTGTGTCCGTGGAGCAGCAGGGTGAAGACCAGCACCAGGACCAGGATCAGGCCCACCAGGGCCATGACCAGCAGGAACCACCACTCCTCGTAGAAGGGACGCTCCGACAGCGCTGCACAGGAGAGGGGGGGGGGAACAGGGAATGTCAGAGAGGCAGGGGCTGACATTTCTAAAAGGGCCTTTTTGGTGGAAATATTGAAAAAATCAGACCTCCAAGATCACAACGCGTCGCAGTGCGGCGCGTTGTGAGCTTGGAGTTCGGCTATTTCCGATATTCTTTCAATATATCTTTCAACATAAGATGCTGCGTTCAAGTTCAGGAGAGTTTGGAAAAGGCAATTATCTGGAATGCTGCCTTCAAGTATGGCATGGAAACAGGGAATTTAGCATGTCGTTCACCATAGTAAAAACTGCATTCATGGTCTGGAGAGGGCACTTCTTACAGACGGATAAAAGGGCAGGGGCTCAAGCCCCCTTTGATGTCTACTTTATGTGTGCACGTGCCTGGGGGGGGGGGGGGGGAAGAGACAGCCAGAAGAGCATCCACAGAGAGGACACACACACACAGACAGACAGAGGTACAGAGACAGACAGAGACAGAGACGTGGAAAAAAGCCAGAAAGATGAGCACAGTCAGAGATAGAGAGGGTAACAAAGACAGACAGAGAGGAAAACAGAGACAGACAGAGACAGCAAATGGAACACATGCAGCCAGAACTGTAATGAAATTGAAAATTCATTGAGCAAAAAAAGAGACAGCGATGGGGAACACAGACAGAGAGAGAGAGAGAGAGAGAGAGAGAGGGGAACGCAGCATGTGATTGGTTAATAGGCTGTGGGGAATGGTGCGAGGAACATCAGAACTAAAGATCGGCAGTGATACCTTTTAAAAAAGAAAAAAAGAAAATGGAAAAAAAGAAATCCAATTCCCCAATGGAGCACCCCCATCGCGCCGAATGCAATGGGGTCATAATGGCCCTGTGTGGAAAATGCCAACTCCCCACGCCCCTCCTCGCAGTCATTTGTAGGAAGACTAGGCCCAAATTGACTGATTGCAAGGGACGGCGAGCACTGATTAGGTTTTCCAATAGTGTTCCTTACAGCGCGCCCAAGCTCTGCACGCCCCCAACCAACTGGCAACATCAAACTGATTAAAACACAGAGGATGATTTTCTTTTCTTTCTTTTTTTTTTTTAAAGAGGGAACGGTTCCATTGATCGCAGGTGAGTAAAACAATGGACTTCTCTTATCGATGTGATTGTGGTTAAAGTGGTGGCCCGAATCTTTATTTCTATTTGGACGGCAGCCCGCGGAATTTTTTATTTTACAGCATACCATCTATTTATTTCATCTTAATTTAATTTCTTATCAGTTAATGAATAAAGTGCATCAGAGTGAGTCTTCGACATGCCCAGAGGAGGTTTAGTGTCATCTGTAAAGTGGGGATGGCTTAAAAGGTATGGATCGAAATAAGGAGGGTTAATTAATTCTAGCCCGACGTCCCTCAAGGTGTTACTCACTCTCTACCCACTTGTGGTTGTACAAACTCCACCACTAGATGGCAGAAGATATGACACACCAGCAACACCAAGTGAATTTGTAATAGGCTGTGTGCAGTGTCGCCATATTGGAGAGAAGTTGGGTCTCTTCTCAGAAGACAAAAAAATAAAAAAGTTCCATTCCATTATAAAGGGTATCAAAAAAGTGCAATGATGAGGTGGCGGAAAGGATCCAAGGCAACGTGTTTCGGCCTACAGTATGGCCTTCATCAGGGTCCACTGGATCTCTTCTCACTTCCTTCTCACTTCCTTCAAAGGTGTTACCAACATATCGTCGTTGTCGGGTGGATACCCATGGTAGTGAAAACAGCCGATCTGCAAGCACACAATGCCTCGCACCGCGCGGCGTTGTGTGCTTGTAGATCTGCTGTTTTCACAACTTTTGTGCGACGGCCTTGTTTGATGAAGCAGGTCTTTACTTTGCAAAAAAATGTACAACTTTGGAACCTGGAGATACGAGGTTTCTGCCCGACAGTGACGATATACTCCGTTCCATTTCATGTAGCACAGTGGTTCTCAGACCTTTTATTCCAAGGACCCCCATAACTCTGAGAGTGTACAAATGTAACCAAATGCACCCGTAAGGCTCAGAGTTACACACCTTTCAAGTCTCCAGGTTTTCCTCAGAATATGTATGAGACTTATTTACTACGACACTATGGCATATTAGGAGTCCAACTAGTACTAGTGGTTCTCAAATGTTTCATGTGCAAGGACCACCATAACTCTGAGTGTACAAATGGACCATTACGGGTCCATTTGGTTCCATTTGAACACTCTCAGAGTTACAGACTTGTTTTGGTCATTCAGGGCTAGCTCTATGCATTTCTGGTAATATTCATGTCCTTGGCAAAAAAAAAAGCCAGCATGGCGATGACCTTCTGCTGGTCAGACTCGCCCCTTCCAACCGACTTCACCTTTATGTGCAGGGGTCTGAAAGTGTGAGTTTCCTGGCACAACACGACAGGGTCAAGCACACTGATTTCTTTCCATGGGCACTAGAGAGTACTAGAGAGTATTAGTACCCTAATACATGGGTACTAGAGAGTATTAGTATCCTAGTACATGAGTACTAGAGAGTACAGTACCTACAATACTGCTGGTATATACTGTACATGCTGAATAATAATGTGACCTTAATTGTCACTTTTCACACACGTGTGCACGCGCGTGTGCGTGCGTTTGCGTATGTTTACCTGCGAGGGACGCAGACGGGGTGCTTGGCTCTCCGTAGCCATTGCGATTGACTGCGATTACGCGAAACTCGTAGCTGACGCCGGACCTCAGCCGCTCCAACGGCACCAAGACGGACCTGCTGCTGGGATCGAGGAGCTTGATGAAAGAATCCCACACCCCTTCATCTGGAGAGAGAGAGAGAGAGAGAGAGAGAGAGAGAGAGAAATATTTTTTTATGTTGAGGCAAGAAGGGTAAAGAACTGCCCCCCAAAAATGTTCTCAACTGATTCAGGTGAAATAAAGGCTAAAGGGTTGAACTAAGATCTCCAGTGATTTTCTGGTGATATTCATGCGACTTACCCGACGGCCGTGCTTCAATAACGTAGCCAACAACAGGTCCCGCCCCTGCATCCCCCTCCGTCCAATGGATGGCAAGGGCAGAGGAGGACTTGGTGATGGACATCTCCAGGGGAGCACCAGGGGTGCCTTTTGTGGGCAACAGAGAATGTTAGAAAGGCAACGGCGAACTCCCCTATTCCCCCAGTCATCCACCCACCTTCATTCCCAAAATAAAACACACGCTACAATAAAACACTAAATGTCCCTCTCGTACCTTGCAGGGCCTGTGCAGTGACGTTGGCATGCATGGGTGGTCCATAGCTCACGGTGCGAGCCTGAACGCTGAACGTGTACGTCGCTCCTTTGGCCAGGTCTCGAACCTTCAGCCAGCGCTGCCAGCTTCCCTTCACTTCCACGGTCACCACTTTAGTCACTCCTGTTCAAAACCAAACACACACACACACACACACACACACACACACACACACACACACACACACACACACACACACACACACACACACACACACACACACACACACACACACACACACACACACACACGCACGCACACACACGCACACACACGCACACACAGAGGAACAAGAGAGTCACCTGACGTGTGTATGTTTGTTTTTGTATTCACGTCTATATGTGAGGACCGGGTAAGGAAAAACATTCTTCGCGATCTCCCCACAACGCACTCACGCACGCACACACCTTTGTGAATGTCCATACCTTGCACAGGGGCAGTGGGCTGATAGACCACCCTGTAGCCCTCCAGCTGCCCATTAGGGCTGAGCGGAGCCCCCCAGGACACGTTGACACTTCCCCCCGTCACATCTGAGAAGGACAGGAAGCTGGGCTGGCTGGGAGCTGAGGAGAACCATTGGTGATGATGAGAGGAACAATGACAGGATTGTTAGACACCCGCTGTCTGTGTCAGAGAACAGTACAGGCTCATGTAGGCTATATGTCATCATACAACACAGTCAAATGACAATTTCAGGTTTAAATTGAAGAATTTCTGTGGAGGGCCATATTACAATGAACAAATTAGCATTGAAGGAGGACCTGGCAATACATTTATTTCATAAATGAATGCCCTACTATCACACTACAGCATCACGCAAAAGCATCAACAGTAGCAGATCTGCAAGCTGAAATGCGGCGCAAACGCTTTTTGAGCTTGTAGATCTGCTACTTTTTTCATTTGAATCCTGAAAAGTAACAGTTCTGGACATGAGGTTTCCACCCGACAGAGATGATATACTATTTAACGTTCTATTTGTCTATTATGACGACATGTGAAAATCAGACAAGTTCTCTCCTTCTCTCATGATTCTCTCATGGTTCAGATACGCGAGTTGTCTTTGCTGCTGCTTCATTTTCTATGGAAGCAGGTGGCAAAGGATAGTGGAACTGACGTCAAAGTGCTGAAATCGCCTCAACTTTATGCAAATGAGAAGCACATTTTCTTTGTTCAATGTTGACAGGGTATCAACCACTTAGCCACCATCAGTGACACACAAACAACCCATTGATTGAAGGAGACAAAACGTGTTATTGATATTGTTCACCGATGGATAAACGGCAAGGTAAGAAGGTAAGAACTAAGATCATAATGCGGGAGCGTTTCATTCGGGTGCTTGTGTGTGCCAGCATTAACTTAACTGTACAGGAGTTGCTTCAAAGGCTCAGCGTGCTCAACTAGAAACTGTCTTTGAACACTGTCGGGTGCAGATTCCAAGCAATACTAGACATCAAAAGAACAAACTCAGTCACAAGTAGAGTCTTTTAGAGCATTTAATATGCCGCCGCAGCAGCAGCAGCAGTCACACGGCAACGAGCACGTTTCAGCCCGTTGGTCTCCGTCAGCGGTATTACGCTGTATTACGTATTACGCTGACCAAGTGACTGCTGCGGTGGCATATTAAATGCTCTAAAAGACTCTCTACTTGTCTGTACAGGAGCTTTCCATGCTGGTATGAAATATACCCACAATTATTATTACCTTCTGTTGCCGCAGGTTGCCCATCTGTCAAACATTTCCATTGCTCCGTTATGTATGATAAGAAGATCTTTATTAGGAGATGTATTTAAATGATATCAGGGGACGATACATTTTAATAGGGAATGATTCGGTGCAATTCGACGCAATGCGATTAAATCTGATACAGTTCTAATTTGTTTATTGTTGGCATTTATTTTCCATTATACATTTAAATTTGTGTGAAAGTGGTTATCAATTTGAACTCAAAAGGTGGATTAGCTGGTAAATAGTGTGCATATGGTTAAATGCAGTGTATATACTGTCGGTACACAGTTAAAGTGCAGTATCAAATTATGTAAATAATGTCAGTAGACAATAACAGTAAACAGTGGGTAGTACTAGTAGTCACAAAATACAACTAGTGAAATCGATACATTCAAAAGCAGACCGATACTCCATCGCACAAGGGCGCCGCTTGCCAAAAAGAACAGATCTACAAGATAACAACGGGACATGATGCAACATTTTGTTAGAGTTTACTGTAGATCTCTTTTTCCCAATCTGATTGGACAATATAATGTCCAATTACACAGGAGTGACATCACAATATGTCATATAAATACAAGAAAGAATTCAAGAAGGGGGTGTTCTATTAAACCCTTTGATTACAAGCGTGCACTTTTTCAGGAGGACATACAAAATGTGTCATTGAGCTAGAGAACAGGGACCCGGATGCCATTATTGATGTGACTGGAGTGTGCAGGAGTGCTGAGGATGTGTCTCAGATCACGACTAGTGGTCTAAGACACAGGTTATGTTATCTGGGTTGTAAGGCCAGATATCTTGGACAATACAATGTCCAATCAGACACGATTGATTGAAGAATTTATTAGAAGATTGCAATAGAAACAAGTACAGTTTCATGACAGTACAATTCACTGGTACAAGGTCAACTAAAAGGAGATCCTAGAAATGCTTCACTTGACATCCCTGCAACCACACTTGCAATTTCCCAGAATTGCATCTTTCTAGTTTATGTTGTGTTGAGTGAACAAGAGTATGTCTGTTGGGTTATCTTATGCAGGGCTGCGGTTTTCAGCAAAGATAGGCTACCTGTGAATATCCTCGCAAATGTAACTCGTTTAACATTATTCTTCATTTTGACATATAACTCTGGCACGCATTTGTTGGTGAAATACTGCCTTCTAGGTATCTCGTACCTCGGCTCTAAGGTTTTCGCCGTGTCACAAAAGCCAACACTCTCTACAAAACGGGGCAAGCCGTGATTACATTAGACCTCGCTAAGTTGTGGCTGAAAAAAGTGTTTAATCTGCAGATTCACCAAGTGAAGATTTGTTGTGGTGGTATATAATCGCTGCTCTACAGAACTTATAAATGGCAAAATTCTGTCAACTTTTCCTTCCTTCTTATAAAACCCAAACTTTAGATTTCGTATTTGATGGCGCGCAGCCTGGAATCAGTAGCAGTGTTGTATGGTTTACCTTGCAGTGTCCTCATAAAAAAGGTCACAAAAAACAAGATTATTTTGAAAGCAATGACTAGTAGTAAACCTAAAACTGGAGCAGGTGCGCGTCCTCTGTTTGCCTTCCTTGGCAGTGGGCAGTGGTGTAAAGTAACTAGGTACATTTACTTAAGTACTATACTTAAGTATGGTTTTGAGGTATTTGTACTTTACTTGAGTATTTCCAATTTCCAATACTTTTACTTCTACTCCGCTACATCGCGGATCCAAATATTGTACTTTTACTCCACTACAATTATATGAAAACTTTTCACTTTTCAGATATAAATTATAATATTATCTATACTATAATTTTGCGAATGTCTGAGTGAGTGAGTGAGTGAGTGAGTGAGTGAGTGAGTGAGTGAGTGTCTGTCTGTCTGTCTGTCTGTCTGTCTGTCTGTCTGTCTGTCTGTCTGTCTGTCTGTCTGAAACAGCGTTTCTCCTCAGTGGCTGGAGCAATTGATCTGAAATCGCATCACCATTAGCATATGAACACACCTGACATAACTGTGAAGCCCGTTTG
>NC_137812.1:26148828-26158855 GCF_963921795.1 Nannobrachium achirus | reverse complement strand
TGGTGTCAATTGCCTAAGCCGTAATCCTGGGAGCTATACTCTCCCTCTGCCAACCTGGAGAGAGCCCCAAGCCGCTTCTTATCACCTGACAGGGAGGAGTTTCCCCCGGTTCTTATCACCTGACAGGGGCGGGAATCAAATCCAGGACCTTTAAGCTGTGAGGCGCCACCGACTGCACCACCATGCACCCATCTATCTGTTATTTTTTATACTTTTGTGTGTCGCCATAGTATGCCCCCCCTCCATCTCTCTGTTCTTATGGTAATGTCATAATAACAGTGCCGCTCTTCAAAGCAGTTACATGACTCACACGGGTTATCGATTTACCATCTCCTCTGAGCACCCCAGCAACGGTGTAAGGACTAACGCACTCCTTTGCTTTGCAACTACTGCGCTTGCGGTAGTACTCACACAGACAAAGACAAGGAAAAGTGAGAAAGGAAAAAAGAATGCCAATTTTCTCTTTTCAGGGGGATTAACCCATTTAGAACGGGTACACATTTTGTGTATCATTATTTTATGCTTTAAGTATTGAAAAATAGCAGATATACAAGCTCACAGCGCGGCACCGAGTGCCGCGCTGCGAGCTTGTAGATCTGCTATTTTGAAAAATCGTGAAAATTTGAATTTTGACCCGATTCTATAAGTGTCTTTTGAATCCTTCTAAGAATTTTTGAAAAACCTATGTCTATGTCAGCAATCTGGCCAGCCATCGTCAAAGAAAAGCTCCTTTTCACTTAACTGGAGCTCAGTTAGTCTGTTCTAGAGACTACTATGTCAGTGGTTCTCAAACCTTTTCATGTGAAGGACCCCCAAAATTATATTTATTTGACCACGGACCCCCATCTCAAAATATTTAGTTCCAGGGACCACCCAGGAGCAAAATTTGAGTTACAAACGTTCACTTTGAAAATACATAATATTCACTTGGTGCCGCGCTGTAAGCTTGTATATCTGCTATTTTTCACTGGTTAAAGCATTCAATCATTTCTCTGCCTAAATGGGTTAAGTCTGAAGCCTGGTCATCGTCACACAGAGAAATCTCTATTAGGTCCACTGGGTGAGGATGGACCATTAGACCACTGAGCTGGAACAGGAAACTACAGACAGAAGATTCTGATAATGATGATAACATTATAATGGGATATCCTCCTGTTCAGTTACAATGCAGGGCCATAACTGATCGCTTGGACTGGAAGAGCTCAAACCATGATCCGGGAATTTTCAACAAAGAAATGTGTCAATTAGACCGTCACCTTTTTAACTATTTTATGACAATGCTTTTATCCACTTTTATTCTTTAACTTTTAATCCAACAATTCAAGGCTTTATTAAACAATTTACAGCGGAAATTGACAATAAAATGGCGACCAATAGGGCAGGAAATGTAAAACAAAGGATTAGGAATAGGAACCTGCTTGTTCAAAGCAACATTTCACTTTGGCAGGGATTATACATTCTGACAATCCACTTCAGTAGGAGGTCAACAGCAGTCTCAAACACTAGCTGACCAGAGGACATTATGTTAACCCAGCAGCAATTCATGGCCTTTTTCCCCTTTGTACCTGTCGGTAGGGGTTTTGTTAGAAATATGAAAACAAATGTGAACAGTACCGATGACAGGAACCTTGAATGGCTGTGATTGGTGGGGGTGGCATTTGAGGTTCACCAGATGATGTGTGTGTGAGCTAAAAATAAAAATGTTATTTCAAAGTGAAGTATGGCTGTGTGTGTGCGTGTGTGCGTGTGCGTGTGCGCGTGTGCGTGCGTGCGTGCGTGTGTGTGTGTGTGGGTGCATGCGTAGGCACGCACACACACATCGGGTGGGGGGATTGTCTAGGGGATTCTGGCCATAAATGCTGTAGGATTGGGTTTTACATCAAAGTAAGTTTTCTCAGTAAGCATTTTCTCCATGGCGAAAGGGATACTGTAGTATATCAAATCCTGTATCGGTGTAGTGTAGTGTGTGTGTGTGTGTGTGTGTGTGTGTGTGTGTGTGTGTGTGTGTGTGTGTGTGTGTGTGTGTGTGTGTGTGTGTGTGTGTGTGTGTGTGTGTGTGTGTGCGTGTGTGTGTGTGTGCATCTGAGGAACAATGGACAGCCTTCTGGGACGGCGATAGGGCTTTCAAGCGTCTGACTTAACGCGAGGCGACTGCTTGAGAGGCGCCTCGCTTATTCCGGAGACCCGGGAAAATGGATATGCCTAGTTAAGTTATAGAACGGTGTGTTTTTTTTAAGAGCGGCATCTAGCAGCTATGCTTCGCAATGCTGAAAATAGCGGTGCGTATCCTAAGAAAGTTTCCTCTCAAACAACCAACCCCTGAGGTTCCGAGTCCATCTTCCGCTGCATAATTGGATCGAGATGCAATTATGTTTCGTACGAGACATAATTCAGCCCCGGCTTAGCTCCAGTACAACCCAGGAGCAGCGCAAACGAGTGAGCATAGGAATAAGCTTGTTTTCCCGTGGCAACGCAGAAGATCAAACGCGATCCAGATCATTTTAAATGACAAAATTTGCCCTAATAAATGTCACAGCACATTGATCAGTGACCCACTTGCATTTGCCACCCTCGAATAATAATAGCCTGCAACGACTTCAACCGGCTAACTATCCCGACACCTCCCACTTTTCTCTTCATGAAGTAGAGAGACAAAGTTTTACACAGCCTGCCATATGACAGGGCTAGTTGCTAAGATGGAGTCACACATGAAAGCCACAAGACTGCACGGTTTTGTGAAAAACGATTTTACGCCTGAGTCCTGGAAAGGAGCAATGACTCACCGATTCCCCCAAAAAAGACAATATACCTGACAATCCATCAATGTGGAGAGGTATTTCTCTCCTAACCATCATCTACAAAAGCGTTCATAAAATGTGTCCCATCTTGTGTGCTTCCCTGGTTGATAGACAGTAACATATTGTCATCAAAGCAGAAGGCAAACATCAACAGACAAGGGCTAAATTAATGTATTTTGTCTTAAAACTGGGATAGATTATTTCAAACGCAAGTCTTGTCTTCCTAGACCTTCGTGATGCTTTTGGTACTCTGACCAATAATTTAAGTATGTGTACAATACATCACAGTCATCTAAGGAAAACAACTCACAGACCCAGTATACCTCTCCAAGCAGGCGTCAAAACAGGCTGCCCATGGAGGGCCATTCATTTTGTACCTGCCATCAATGAGTGGATTAAGTGGTTGTGCGTGTCCCACCCAAAGTTTTCCCCAAACCCTGTACAGGGCTATGCAGGATGATGTACCGCTGGCATCTCGGGAGGAGAGTGTTATTAAGAACATGCTTTCTGGAGCAGAGGCATTTCTGGACTGGTCAGGTCCACAGGTTCAACACTCAAAGTGTCCTGTTCTCTTCCAGAGTTGAACTGAGGGAAATCACTACTATAAAACTAAGGCTGACAAAAGCCTTAGCCTGAGTTTACAATCAACTCAGAACCTATTTGTGAGTATGACCTGCATGAGACATACAGTACAGCTACAGTACCTAGCTACCTTGGCCATAGATTTAACATAGCAGGTTGATTAAATCGTTATTGAGTTTACCCCTGATTGATGCTTCACCACTACCACTCTGCTGATGAAGTTGGAGGCTATTAGGCAGGTTGCCTTGTCTAGAGAACAACACATTTTCTGCAACGTCCACCTAACATTCAAAGCACTAAGTGAACTAAATGACAAAATAGTTGGCTTGGTGAGCCAGTGTTACAAACAGACCAGACCAGACCAGACAGAGGGATTATCTCCCAGCCCAAACAGGGGCTGGGTTCAGGGGAGAGAGAGAGAGAAGGTGGATTTGGTGCACCAAACTTGGAGTGGATATAATGCCACAAGGCTGGCCCGGATACATTATGCTGAACAAGGTTGATAAGACTGTCAGGGAACTTGCTAGATCTTCTCTGTTTCTGCATAAGAAACAGCATAAAGTGCCCCTGGCAAGAGAGACTGAGCCAAGTTTCCAGGGGTTCAGAATAAAGCCCAATTGTAAGATAGATATCAGGGGTCTCATCAGAATGGCCCGACAGCAATGACCTCTTTTTAAGAACTTAGTATCCCTGGACTGGGTTCAACCTGACTCGGACACTGAGGACATTATAAACCCATAGACTGTAAAAATGTGTACATGTCCGTCTACACGCGGATAAGCTGTGACATTTCTCATGGTTAACTGTGACCTTCGCTTGCAATAAACAACCGTTTGATCTCAGTAAGGGCTATCGTTATTGAAACAGAACAATTTATCACCAGTTAATGCACAGAGGTACCTTGTCACATGCGACAGAAACAGCAACAATACTGGACTGGTTTAAAACTACAAAGAAAGCTTGCTTGCTTTACTGCTGCATGATCATACTGTCTTTCACACAACATTCAAAAACAGACATTTTTACAGTTAAAGCTTACAGGTCTTTCCAACTATACTCAGTGGTATAGCACATGTTCTCCTCATTGTCTGCATCATGACCATAATCAAGTTATTGAAACTCTGTCACATATTCTGAATGGCGTCTATGTGTAATAAGGGAATCAATATGTGAATTTGCGGTTGATTGGATGATGCTAACGTTGGAAAACAAATGTATACTACTAGAAAAGGGTGGATTTTGTGTGTGTTCAGAGTGCCTCTCCTAGCAGACCAGTTAGCCCATAATTGCTTCCAAACTTGGCACAAAAATCAGTTACGGTATTGCCTTTGAACCGCCTACCTTTGGTAGTTTCAGACAGTTTTGCACGGATTAAAGCACAAAACAAAGACGAAATCTCATTACTGAGCTTTTTCTTTTTCTCAGGCCAAGTCCCAATCAGTGATTTGTGCAACGGTGTGAAAGGAGCCCCACACACCGGCGTTCTGTTTTCTAAACAGGGATGAAAGTGGGTCTAAGAGGAAAAAATAAGAAAACTGAAAACATGGGGGTGGGAGTGTTGCAGATTTTTCATTCTGAGTATCTTCCTTAGCCTATTGGAAGCGTAAAATTAGACTATAATTTAAATATTACTATTAGTTTTGCTAATAGTCTGAAATGGATAGCGATTTTTTTTTGTTTGTTTCTATACAGTATAACCCTTTAAATGTCCCCTCCCTAACATACAAGTAGATGTGTGCAGGTATATGTGCACGTACCTCTGCGTTCGGTGGTGATGACCAGGGCCTCCTGGGCCTCTCCCCAGCCCAGGGAGGAGCGAGCGGTCAGTCTGAACAGGTAGGTCTGTTCCGGGGACAGGCCGGTCACCGTGAACTGCCGGCCGGTGGAGCCCACCTCCACCGTGGTCCAGCGCTGGGGGTCCCCACTGTCCAGCCTGTAGGAGATCTGGTAACCTGGGTGGGAACGCAGGGAGAGAGAGAGAGAGAGAGAGAGAGTTAGAGTTAAAGTGGAGTCTTTGTGTGTGTGCATGTTTCTGTGTGTACTTTAGATCTATGAACCCAAATGGAACGACACCCCAAGATTCTACGAAAAGTCAATTTCAGGAAGTTTCTGTAGAGACTACTGCAGGTCAATAATAACTTATTGTTTTTGTGTTGTTGTTGTTGTCATTATCATCGCTGTATGGAGACCTGCAGAATCCTCCTCTCTCTGCATCCAGCACACATACACTTTTTTATAAAACACACGCACTCATGTACGCGCGCGCACGCACGCACGCGCACGCACGCACGCACGCACGCACGCACGCACGCACGCACGCACGCACGCACGCACGCACGCACGCACGCACACACACACACACACACACACACACACACACACACACACACACACACACACACACACACACACACACACACACACACACACACACACACACACACAGTATTTGTTCATGTACCCTTGGCTGTGACCTGTGGTGTATACGACTTGTGTCCATCTGTGTGTCTCGCGTGCACCCGTCCATGTAATTACACCAACGCCCTCACAGTGCACACACACGCACACGCGCACACACACACACACACACACACACACACACACACACACACACACACACACACACACACACACACACACACACACACACACACACACACACACACACACACACACACACACACACACACACACACACACACACACACAACCCACTGATCCCTGACTAGGCTTGGCACAGGCCACTGGTCACTCAACGTGAAGATCATATTAAAACAACCCACATACCCTAACCCCACAAACATGCACGCACACACACATTCACACAGACACAGGATTATATGTGATGGAGAGAGTAGTACAGTACATACAGTAGGTGACCAGTAGTTCACAATATTAATATGATTGTCAGGGTGATAATCTGCTCAGAGCCACATTCTAATCTGTTGTTCTTCTGATAATCCCATCAGATGTGCTGATTGTACGTTAACATGAAGCCACAGTGTTGGATAACAGCCACACAATCCTTTCACTGTTTACCACCAAGGACAATAGCACTGTACTGTTACGCCAGCTTACACCATTGTTTCTCAAACCTTTTCATGTCAAGGACTGACAAATTTAGATGTCTCTGGCTGCAGACCCCAATCTTTAATGCAAGATTTGGGTTGTAAAAAAATATTCCCAGTCCATGAATTGTACAGTATGGAATATTAAAGTCACTTTTTAAATTCACTTAAAAAAAAAAAAAATGTTGGTATTTTTATCATCTAATCGGGCTTTTGTGACTACCCTCGACAGATTTTAAGTTGCTTGATTCAGTATTTAGATATTTAATATTCATTTTATCAGAAACACCCCCTTCATATAAAATCCCATTGTAACTTCATACTCCTTTTTAACCATGATAGATTCATTGAAAAATTCTGGTGACTCATACTACCCTACAAATATGTGATATATATATGTTTTTTCGATAACCTTTTTATTATTTTTTTCTAACTGAGAAAGCAACAAGCTCACAACAACGCGCGTTGTAGATACAATGCGCATTGTGAGCTTGTTGTTATGGGTGAAGCATTTATAAAGATCATAAAGATCACCATTTCCATTTGTTCAAAGGAGGCATATAGACCACCACGCTAGGATATGAACAAGCAGTCAGTATGTACAGAGCAGCTTCACCACTCAACACCACACAGTGATTTGTGGGCCTTCGTTCACAAACTACACACACAGTAACTACACTGTCGATATCTAAAGATTGGACAGAGAGGTCCAGGACTATGATGTATTGTTTTCTTGCGCTTAAGGCTTCAGAATGGTTTCCTGCTGGCTTTAGATTGTTGTAACTGTCAGAGCTCACAGAGTTTTCTCGGTTGTTGGTTCATTCACGCTTTGTCTGCACAAAACCAAATAATACTGGCAGCTGTTCAGGGAAAGCCCTGCCATCTACAGCTGCCATCTACCTCACAGCAGCACTCCACTGTGCAGGTCTACCAGGTCTGGTGAAGGGGCTGTGGGGGGTAAAGGGGCCTGCTGTGACTGACTGCACGGGACAGTGTTAGACTTTACTTGTATAGCAGTGTTTTACATTACAAATATATATCGTCGTTGTCCGATGAAAACCTTGTTATGTCCAAAACCGTTTGTTTTGCATTTATCATTTTAAAAATGATTTAAACTAGTGAAAACAGCCGATCTGCAAGCACACAACGCCTCGCACCGCGAGGCGTTGTGTGCTTGTAGATCTGCTGTTTTCACTACCTTTGTGTGACAGCCTTGTATGATGAAGCATGGCTTTACTTTGCGAAAGAACGTACACACTTGAAACTTGGAGATACGAGGTTTCCACCGATATACAATATACTAGTAAGACGCCTAAGGGTGAAAAGCGAGGTCACGCAACTGTACATTGTGCAAGTACAGTAATGGCAGGGAAGTAACGGCAGGGAAGTCTCACAGCCCTGTGTGCTGTGAGACCCCAGACATGCTTATTCCGTCACTCGTTATGTGAAAGTCCTATGACGTCTGACATCATACATACAATCCCTTTTATGCCCATATATGGATATCCCTGTCTGTAGAACCAACCGTGTGCTGTGAGACCCCAGATGTGCGTGTCAGTATCTGCCTCTCAGTCCTTGTCGACTTTTATGGGCATAAAAGGGATTCTATTAGTGTGGTTGCCCTAACAGGGCATCATCTGGGAATCAGATGTAGAGGTCAGCTCCATATATCGAGATCTAGGTGATGATCCAGTCATTTCCATGTATGGATATCCAGGGTTTGATCTTTGATGAGGTGATGTCACGGATGTCACAATGTCAACAAACCAGAGGTGTACATAGTTGAACCACAAATATAATGTTTTCAGCACCCTCTGGTGGACACATTTCCAAACATACAGTATATGTTAGGGCATTATTTTTGTATTCGACTTCAAATATCTAAAAGTATTCAACTTCGAATACCTAAAAGTAGTCCAATATTCAATAATTCACGAGTGAAATATATATATTTTCAAGGATGTTGCAAGCGTTGAAAACAACCACAGAATAAAGGGTTAACTAGAGGAGGACGCGGTGGCGCTGTCGCTAGCGCTGTCACCTCACAGCTAGAAGGTCCTGGGTTCGATTCACGCCGGGGACGCGTGTTCTCTCCTCCGCATCATCAGTGCCCACACCCTAGGTGGGGTTAGCGAAAGTGCCTTTCTGTGTGGAGTTTGCATGTTCTCCCTGTGTCCCCTAGGGTCGGTACCCTCACAAAAAACATGCTGTAATCCTGGTCTCTATACTGCCATACTATGGCAGAGCGCAATATTTTAAACAAGAACAATGAAACAATGAAAACAAAGGCATAATAACTGAAAGAGTAAACCAATTAAAAAACAAAAGCAAGTTAGCGGGGTAAAGTAATGAACTAACATTGGGAAAGTTTTGCTAGTTAGGCCAGGTTGAATCAATATGGTTTTCTTTTGTGTATATTTATTTATTTATCAATTCCCACTGAGTCTGCCTCTCAAATATACCTTCCAAGAGCACGCATTGAGTGAACCACTGGAACCATGCAGCGCTTCCTTCTCTTGGAATAAACAGTGGTTGTACTTAGTGGTTGTAGTAAAAGTATCAATTCTGCAATATAGAAATACAAAAAGTCCAGAATTCAAAATGAACTTGGGTAAAAGTAAATTGTAATTGTAATTAAGTACAGTACTTAAGTAAAAGTTCTTAGTTACTTTACACCACTTGGTATAAACATTTTGCATGGAGCTCCATCGATGAGCAATGTAACTTATAAAAGCCGCCCGTCCATCTCTGTAAAGGTTTACTCCAAAACCTCAAATGACCAGAACACTTAGAGGGCAGGTGTCCCATTACCTGCCTTCCATCACAACAGACATTTTTCCACCAACAAGACAGAAGTATTCGTCTTTGTCTCAGCGGGGTAGAAATCTGTCCTCGCCATTGCCAGCCGACGCCAAGAAGAAGCCAAACGCATGTCACCTTCACAATAAATAAAAAAATAGCAGATCTACAAGCTCATAGCGTGGGACTCAGTGCTGCGCTATGAGCTTGTAGATCTGCTATTTTTCCAATAGCATTAAATACTTCCAAGTCTTATTGGGTTACAGGGAGGCATAACTGTACAGGCTGGCAGGGTGGATTATTATGGATGTGTAGGTACAGCAGGGAGGCCGAGTCACACCTGTCCCTCTGCTCACTAATAACCCACAGAGAGACGAACGGGACACGCTGGAACATTGTACAGCACGGTGTACACACACACACACACCTCCTCCATAGCAATGCACACACCCACCCACACCCGTTCACGGTATGCATCCAATCCACAAGGACGCCGGAGGACACGGTGCATGGGTGCGCATGTATGGGGGTGTGAGAGTGTGTGTGTGGTTGACAGATTTGCCCTCCCAGTCAGCCTTCTGTCACAGAATGGTGTCACAGTAAATGTCCTCGCCCCTCAAACGTGGTCACACATCACTCACACTGCCCACACACACACGCGCACGCACACACACACACACACACACACACACACACACACACACACACACACACACACACACACACACACACACACACACACACACACACACACACACACACACGCACACACACACACAC
>NC_137812.1:26141328-26146328 GCF_963921795.1 Nannobrachium achirus | reverse complement strand
CGTTCTCCGTTGTATCAGGCGCTCTGAATGTGTGTATGTGTGTGTGTGTGTGTGTGTGTGTGTGTGTGTGTGTGTGTGTGTGTGTGTGTGTGTGTGTGTGTGAGAGAGAGAGACAGAGATTGGCTGTTCCCTGGACCACAGAGTATAATGGGCTGTCATTTCCATGACAACGATGCGATGATTGGCTGGTTACATACAGTAGGTCACTCAGAGTTCATTCCGCAAGACAGGCTGCGCAACTTTTAGTTTGCGGCAGTCCAGCACTTCGCGAGCTGTAGTGATGGGCAATCCCGTTAATTTCAGTGAACAAATCATTTCGTTCACGTTCACGGTAATGATCCGTTCAAATGATTCGTTCAAATGATTCGTTCATAGCGCGATCGTCCAGTGAAAAACACAATCGCAGTGATGTTAATAGGTTTTTAATGTAATGAGTCCCGGGACCCAAGAGGGGTCTTTCGGATGAGTCCCAGGGATATTTTATGGGTCCCACAAAAATTCAACGCGTCATGTCATTTTTGACAAAGTGCAGCATTTAACTTGAATTGGTTATTATATGGTTATGTTCATGTTACGTAGAAATGTGTATGAAAGAAATTAACCACAATTCCAAATCTTACAATTTGGAATTGTAAGATTATTTTATCGAAAAATAAAAACATATATTTTCTTTATTTTTCAAAAGTTTTTCCCCCAAAAAAGGTTTTAATCGTTCAAAACGTTATAAGCGTTAATGTTTTCCATATGTGAGAGGACCGTGTGTGTGTGTGTGTGTGTGTGTGTGTGTGTGTGTGTGTGTGTGTGTGTGTGTGTGTGTGTGTTTCGGAGACGAGTGCATGCCTGTGTTGTGCATTAACATGCATGCGGCGCTAGTCAGGTCCGCGGACTACTGATTGAGAAACACTGCTGGAACGGGCTGATGCGAGCGTCATAGCAGTGCGCGAATGCGCGTTGACTTGCCTGACTGTATCAACTCTATGGACTGGATGCTTTTGTTTACCTCCTGCCTCTGCATGCATGCTTGACACGAAAAGCTCGCTTGTTAATGGCAGCGTCGCCGTTGTGTGCGATGATCGCAAAATACACGTTAATGCGACACCACCGTGGACGCGGTCGGGGAGAGAGCGAGGCAGACACTGCTCCACATTTAATACACTAACACTAGCCTTAGCTACACTAGCCTGGGGTGCGCTAGCCTGAGCGCCCCCACTACGTTCCATGGACTCTGTAAAACTCCGCTTCTAGTCTCTAAAGAACAGACTCCATGCTAACGCAAGGAAGAGCAATTATTTATTATAAATATTATCAGGGCTTTGATGCAAGTTCTGATGGGTGCAGCTGCATAAAGTGTTGCTTGCTTGTTGTGTCGCTGCAGTGTAGAGACGTCATATTTCAGCGCTGTGCCTTGCACACGTTCTGTGGGGGAACCCTTTTCGGTGTATCACCAAACATGCTGTGCCACTATGGTCAGAGAGCGGCCCGGTGCTACGCTAAAACTCAGGCACCCATTGAATTCTGTGACCATCTACGGTCGCCCAAAATGGCATCGGTGGACGATAGAACGCACTGTCGTTAGTTCTATCGTCTGTTTTAAGACCTTCTACGCGGATTTCATTTGTGTTAACATAGCATTAAGTAGCATGCCTTCACCCATGAACAATGGTGGCGTCTGGACTTTTTAAAATATATTTTTTTCGCGACGTGGTAAATTATTTTAACGTGGATGCGTCCATGGGACCCAAGGACACTGACGTGAATGCGTCTTTAGGCAACGTGAATGCGTCAGAGACGCGTGACGCGCGCGTATTGACGTCACTGATTCAATCGTGGGAGCGTTTTTATTACGTTGTGAGTACAGCCCGCCGTCGCGTCCTGTGTGCCGGCTGGGGCTATTAGGGGGAGGGGAGGGGATTTGAACGAATCGTTCACGAGTCATGCTAATGATTCGATTCTTATGAACGAATCACTCATGAACGACATCACTAGCGAGCTGTTCAGTCACAGCAACAAATAGCAACGGAGTGCTCACTCAGAGTGGCGTGGGAACAAAGCCATTCTCTAATGCAGAAATAATTAAAGAATGCTTGACTGAAGTGAAGGACACCATGTTTGAAGGCAAAGAAAAGGAGGAAATGACAGCTAAAATAAACCAAAATCCCACTCTGAGATGCCACAGCAACCAGACATACTGAAATACTGTCTGGAGATTTGTTTTATTTGAATATTATTAAAATATTAATATTCTTGTTGTGAATATTTGTCACTTGATTCCCCTTTAGTAGAAGAACAGCTGTCCCCCTAATTGTCCTATGTCCCCTTGTATCTGTATTTATAGAGAAGCTTATTTAACCCCACTCCTTTTGGGGGAGTCTTAGAGGAGGTGTTTAAAAGTATTTGATTTGTTGTTAAAATAAAAAAAAAGTTTTATTGAAGTTGGTATTTATTTTCTTTTTTTTATTATTATTTTCTTCCCACTACCTCCTGCCTACTATATTAGCTTGACCGACATAATAAAAAATAAGCGGACCCTTGCATGTTTCAAAAACAATATTTGTGGACTTTCAAGATCTTATTTGAGGACCCCTGCTGTATACCATGGTTACCAAATGTCTACCTCTGCTGTGTCTCACACGTGCAGGCAGCATGTTCTCCATGCTTGGCTTATGGAGGGGGTCTGAAGGGTGAGCCAACCCCAGCCAAAGGAGCAGTCAAGCGGGGTAGAGACATGCGCTGCAGGAGCCAGAGAGGTGATAAACCCAACCACATGAGGTGACAAGTGGACACTGCTGTTATAACACAAGAACTGGACAAAACACTGGAGATGTGCCTCAGTGAGCCCAGAGAGAGAGAGAGAGAGTGACAGGTACTGTATGTACAGTGTGTGTGTGTGTGTGTGTGTGTGTGTGTGTGTGTGTGTGTGTGTGTGTGTGTGTGTGTGTGTGTGTGTGTGTGTGTGTGTGTGTGTGTGTGTGTTGTGTAAACTACCACAATGGAAATGAGCTATTTTTTTTTTTTAAATCGTCGTTGTTGGGCAGAAACCAAGTATCTCCAAGTTTCAAATTTGTATGTTCTTTTTCTTAAGTAAAGCCCTGCTTCTTCATGGAAGACTGTCGCACAAAACTAGTGAAAATTAGCAGATCTACAAGCACCTACAGACATAGATCTGCTATTTTCACTCTTTTCAAATCATTTTTTAATTGATAAATACAAAACGAACGGTTTTGGACCTACAAGGTTTCCACCCGACAACGGCGATTTGATCCTTTTGCCAGATGTATACGAAAACATGAGCATTTTTTTCAATAAAAATGTCAATGAACGTGAGTATGTGCAGTGCACGCAAGAGAGAGAGAGACAAAGAGAGAAACATAAAGAGACACACAGGGGCCTTTTCCACCAAAAGAACCTTGGTTCAAGAACCAGTGCCGTTCAACTTTCTTGGAACCTTGGTTCGTTCTTGCAAACCGGCTTGCGTTTCCACGAGATTGAACCAGAGGAACCAAGGATTTTGTAATTCCCGTTCTGAACCAACTTTTACGGTTCGGAACCAACTCGGTTCTCGGTGGAAAAGCTCACCTCTGGTTCAACCCATAGGCGGGAGTTCTTTGCCGGTCAAAAACGGCCACAGAGAAACAGAGGTTCAAACCAGACACGGAGGTGTGTGATGACCGTACCATCTTCCCTGGTCCTGAGCAGAGTGTCTGCGCTGGGCGGTCCGTCCCCCATGCGTGTGTGAGCCAGCACCTGAAGCGTGTACAGCGTGTACCGCTGTAACGAGCCCAGCACCACCGACATGCTCCCCTCGCCATCTACCACCTCAACACTGGGGGGCTCCAGGGAGTCCTTCACACCGTATAAGACCTGCACGCACACGCACACGCACACACGCACACACAAGAGTAAAGAAAAGATGAACATATTATGAAGAAATATCGATCAAAGCGATTTTATTTTACATTTTACACAAAGAGCTGGTCTGTCTTTGTATCGCCCCCTTGCCCTGGGTCTTTCTAACCCTCCTCCCCCTCTCTCTCTTGACCTTAGCCCTGGTAAAGAGAGAGAGAGAGAGAGAGAGAGAGAGAGAGAGAGAGAGAGAGAGAGAGAGAGAGAGAGAGAGAGAGAGAGAGAGCCAAAGCACTAAAGAGCTTCTTAAATGTCATCGCTTACATATCTTTCAAAACGATTTAACATACAGATAGGAGTGGGTGGAAGGAGAACTATTCAGCACCTTCTGAAGGACACTAGTCAAGGATTAGCAGCAGCTGTACTAGTATTACCTGGGAGTACAACAGCAGCAGTAGAAACAGTAGGACAGGATCATAAAAAAAGAAGAATCGTAAAATAATTAAAAAAGTGAAACTTTAATTTATTCTAGATTCATTGCATATGAAGTGAAATATGTCAAACCTTCTTTTGTCTTAATCTTGATAATTACTGTATATGGTGATGTTTTCCATGATATTTCTTTTTTATGATCCTGTACATACAGTACATAGACCGTTATGATTCAGGTGTCAATAAAAACACAGACGGAAGAACCTCTCTCTGAAGGAAAAGACGTCACGTGGCGCCAGGGATGTGCCGTGATGGTCATGGGTGGAAAAACCTGCACCGGAAGTTCAATGAAATACAGTACATGGCAGTGAATGGAGCCGCCTGGACCAGCTCCTGATCAAACACTATTTATGAACGATTGAGACCTTTGTCATAATCGGTTCAGGAATATAAAAGAAGACAAATCTCAGGTTGTTTTACAATAACTTCAGCATGTTGCTTTAAACAGCGGCAGGTATCTCGAGATTTGGCACGTTCTGAAACATATTTTGTGCTCTTTGGATACTTCTATGCAATTAGCCAGTAGCTATGCCCCTCCCAAAAACCTTTTGTCCAATGCTAGCTTAGAATAACTTCCTGCTTGCCAAGGTTTGCCTTGGCAACAGCCTTGGCAAGCTGCCGGTTGCTAAGCTAGCATTGGACAAAAGCTTTTAGGGGAGGGGCAT
>NC_137812.1:26123828-26136328 GCF_963921795.1 Nannobrachium achirus | reverse complement strand
AAGTTCTCAGAATCTGGTTAAAAGGGCGATTTTATTCTTTTCTTTCTATCACACAAAGATTTGGAGGACCCCCTGTAGTAACTCTGAGGACCCCCTAGTATGTGTTAATGAAAGTATGCGTGTGCGTGCGGTACGTACCGTCCAGCGGAGGCGGAGACTGGTCTGAGTGGCTGACAGCAGGGTGAGGTTGAAGGGGTGCGTGTCGGGCGCAGCCTGCAGTGTCTGGATCACCCTGGAGGGGGCGCTGAGGGGACTGGAGCCCACGATGTTCACCTGGCGCATGCGGAACCTGGCCAGACGCCCAGAGAAGAGAGACACACGTATGTTAGTTAGAGGACGCAGGAAATCGATACTAAAACTCAATTCATCACAAGCTAAATAAAACAAAGACAATGGTTTGTCCCTGGGCGAAGGACGTCGATCTGACTATTAATTTACCGAATGTCTGTCCGTCTGACCGTCTGTCTGCATGCTGACATCACTGATACTACACAGTGTCGCCAACATGGTAACAGCCGCTTGCTGAAACAATGCCCAAATTTGGAGATGAGCATGCTGACATCACTGATACTACACAGTGTCACCACCATGGTAAGAGCCGCATGCTGAAACAATGCCCAAATTTGGAGATGAGCATGGTGACATCCACCATGGTAATAGCTGCTTGCTGAAACAATGCCCAAATTTGGAGATGAGCATGCTGACATCACTGATACTACACAGTGTCACCACCATGGTAAGAGCCAAATGCTGAAACAATGCCCAAATTTGGAGATGACCATGGTGACATCCACCATGGTAACAGCCGCATGCTGAAACAAGGCCTACATCACATCACAGAGGTATTGCACAACTGGACGTCAATGGTGACTGTTCTGCCGGTCTGGGTTCTCCAACATTACTTCTGAGACTCCTACATTCAATCCCTCATATACTGTGCACACCCCCCGGGCACAGGACTAGTTTAGGACTGATTTGTCTCAAACTGTGGCTCTAATGTCTCAACCAAAGTCCTCCTTATAATCCTGTGTTCGGTTAGAGACGTCACGCTCAGAGTCTTTGCGATTAGTCCTTCAAACGCTTTCTGGTGGACTGAGTCTGTGTGTGTGTGTGTGTGTGTGTGTGTGTGTGTGTGTGTGTGTGTGTGTGTGTGTGTGTGTGTGTGTGTGTGTGTGTGTGTGTGTGCGTGTGCGTGTGTGTGTGCGTGTGTGTGACACTAATACAGAGAGAGCGTGTGTGTCTGCTTGTAAATGATGACTTCATTATATCAACCCCCCCTCGCCCTTCCCTGAACGAGCAACTTTAACGAGGAATTTAAAAACAAAGATGAGAACATTGCTTCAACTTTGGTCCCCGCGGCGTCGCAACATAATGTCTGATACATGTGATACAGAGAGAGAGAGAGAGAGAGAGAGAGAGAGAGAGAGAGAGAGAAAGAGAGAGAGAGATGGGTTCTTGCTGTTCTGAATACAACTAGATCACAGTCAGAAAACAGCAGGATACTCGAGGCACTAAAGCATCCTCTCCTCTCCTCTCCTCTCCTCTCCTCTCCTCTCCTCTCCTCTCCTCTCCTCTCCTCTCCTCTCCTCTCCTCTCCTCTCCTTGCAGAAGGGTAATAAGGCTCTGTACGCAGCAGCTGTGAAGCTGCTGACAAACAGAAGCTCTCAGATGGGATTGTCTCACTCTGTGCAGCTGTGTGATTTATGTCACATCACCTGACTCTCCCCACGCTGCAGCAGCAACAACTGGAGGACGGAGCTAGGTGTGTGCTGTGTGTGCTGTGTGTGCTGTGTGTGTGTGTGTGTGTGTGTGTGTGTGTGTGTGTGTGTGTGTGTGTGTGTGTGTGTGTGTGTTGTATCTGGGTGCGTGCTGACCTGTACTGGGTGAAAGGGCTGAGGTCTGGAATCTCCAACATTTCTGCAGGTGGCTGATTGTCCTTCTGGTAAACAACTGACCACGGCCCCTCCTTCTTCTTCTCCTCCTCCTCACCTTTCTTTTTCACAACCTGGAGTCAAGCGGGAGAGAGACAGAGACAGAAATAAAATGTTGTCAACCAATCATCAAGGATGATGATACACGAAAGAAGAAGAAGAAGAAGAAGAAGAAAGAGATAGAGAGAGATTCCTCCATGATTTAAGTATTTAGACTGGTCTACACGCACGCACGCACGCACGCACGCACGCACGCACGCACGCACGCACGCACGCACGCACGCACGCACGCACACATCCTCAGTGTCAATTACTGTATGGCGTGACCACGCCAAGTCCTTCTAGAACTGCAGTGGTTGCATGCATCTACGTACAGTATGTACAGTATGTATGCCTGTCCCCTCAAAACTACTGTACACCAATCACAGCCACTATAGTATATATGCCTGACATCACAAAACAGAGCCATTTCCGCCCATGGAACCCTGAAATACCTGGTGAAGAAAAACTGAAAGTGAAACTTAAGAAAAGCATAAAAGTTGGGCCCTAGTTGAAAATCTGTGCATGTAAAGATCTCTCTGTCTTTCTTTGAATCTCTACACCAACGTTGTTCTTGTGAAGCACTTTTGTTGTTATGGGTGAAGTATTTATAAAGATCAATACTTCTATTTTGTGATTTGTGTGGGTTTGTTCACAAACTGCACACATCAAGCGTCTTGCTATCGACGGATAAAGACTGGACATGGAGGCCACAGTGAATATAAAATGTAATCCTAATCCCAAAGTACTTTTTGAGTACCGTCTAAAAATCTGTAATTCTAGTCACTTAAGTGGATTTTAAATTGAAGTTTAAAGAAAGCTTATACTTGTTTTTGTAATGGCAAGAATTAAACTGTAGCCTGCAGTTAAGCCAGAAATCTTGGTGTAGGCATGAACCAGAATTTCAACAGCCGCATTAAGATAATTACAAATCAGCCCATTATCACCATAAGAATAACAAGGATTTATGTCTCTCAGCAGGATTTAGGGGGGAAAAAAAACTTGCGGATATATCTTCAGTAGACTCAACTACTGTCTTTACAGGTCTCTCGAAAGACTTTTGATAAAGAAACGATGGTAACCGGACTGGGATTTGTTGATAGGACGGACCTATTCTACGATTTCCTTCGGGGTCAATAAAGTATCTATAAATCTATCCACCTATCTGTATTCATATTGAAATGATTACATTCAGGATGTGACAATTTAACTCTTAGGGTAGTCTTCAAAAGAGCTATGATATACAGTTTCTCAAATAGTTTTTAACACATCACACAATTATACTTCAATATTACTAAAATATTTAATTCACTTCTACTTGAGTAGGCTACTTCACACACACATCACACATCACACACCTGTCCTTCTACAATCCATCGTGAAATGGCTGTCTTGCCGTCAGAGCCTGGGCGGAACCTTAAGGTGGCCGACCGAGGGCTGATGTTGGAGATGACCAGGTGGGATGGTGCACCAGGAAGTTCTAAACACAGGAAACACAACATTGAATCAAAGATGGTTAATTTATGAAAATACACCATACCAATTGGAACCACTAGAGGCAAAATGGTACACATCCTATAAATGCCGGCGTCTGAAGGCAAATCTCACAAACGTTCTTTTTACTGGTTCTAAATCTCGCGAGCGTGTTGCTAGGACACAAGAAAGGTTGATAATAAAGCTGGATTTTCTCCTGATTTGTCTTCCTGAAAAATGCCATTTTCATAGGAAAATCTTGAGAATATAGTGTCTGGCTTGTGACAATCAGGTCCACTATTTTGTTCAGTGATCATCCATGAGGCTAAAGAATGGTTCAGAAGCTGGGTGTTCGCGTTCACACCTCCATTGGAATGAATAGACTACAGCCTGTTTCCGGTCTCCGAAAAAGCTGTCTGCCTACTTCAATTCAATTCAATTCAATTCAATTCAAAGGGCTTTATTGGCATGAGAAAACATACGTTTACATTGCCAAAGCAGAAATGTACACAATACAATACAATACAATCAGAACAAAATATATACAGGTGAAAACAGTTTTCATGCATCACGGTAACGTGCAGGCAGAGCAGTGATATATACAATGGTTTTTAAGGTGGTTGGGTTCCATTTGATATCCTTCTCTTATCACAGCAGCTCACGAATCTTGCTGCTGTGTTTGCACATTGTTTTACTTCCCCCAGCAGGTATGGGAGTTTTTCATCATTGGTCATATTTTGAAACTCTCCTTGGGTGGTTATGATCTGTGGGAAGTATGTGTCTCTGATGTCTTGGTACAGCGGACAGGTGGTTAGAAAATGTAGCTCAGTTTCCACTTCATTTTGTGTGCAGTGGGTGCAAAGTCTGTTTTCTCTAGGGAGCCAGGTATGCCTGTGACGTCCTTTCTCGATTGCAAGACTGTGCTCACTGAGTCTGTACCTAGTCAAGATTTTTCTTTGTTTTGGGTCGGCCACCTTGCTCAGGTATTCTGCCATGGTGTATTCTCTGTTTAGGGCCAAATAGCATTCTAGTTTGCTCTGCTTTTGGGTTGCTTCTCTCCAATGTGTCAGGTAGCTTTCTTTCTGCTGTTTTATAATTTGGTTTAGTCCAGTGAATTGTCTGTCTGGTGGCTCTGCTTGTGTTTGTGTACAGAGTTCCCGGACCAGTTGGCTGAGGGGGCATCTCTCTAGGGTTTCTCTGTGTGTGAGTGCCTTGTTATGAAGTGCATCTGGGTCACTTTCTTTTAAGTGGTTATAAAATTTGAATGCTCTCTTTTTTATTTTGATTATGAGAGGGTATCGTCCTAATTCTGCCCTGCATGCATTATTTGGTGTTTTCCGCTGAATTCTGAGAATTGATTTGCAGAATTCTGTGTGCAGGGTCTCTATTTGATGTTTGTCCCATTTTTCAAGGTCTTGGTTTGCGGCTGGTCCCCAGATCTCGCAACCATAGAGGGAAATTGGTTCTATCACAGAGTCCAGTATTTTTAGCCAGGTTTTTATTGGGATGTCTATTTTGATGTTCCTTTTGATGGCATAGAAAGCCCTTCTTGCCTTGTCTCTCAGGTCTTTTACAGCTTGGTTGAAGTTTCCTGTGCTGCTGATGTTTAGGCCAAGGTAGGTGTAATTTTTTGTTTGTTCTAATGGGATTGTATTTAGAAAGAATTGCTGGTTTTGGCGGCTGGATCTCTTTTGAAATATCATGATTTTAGTTTTGGTTAAGTTTACTGTAAGGGCCCACGTCTGGGAGAATTTGTGTAGGAGATCGAGTTGCTGCTGCAGTCCTTCTTTGGTTGGAGACAGTAGCAGCAGGTCATCTGCAAAGAGTAAGCATTTGACTTCTGTTTTGCCTAGGGTGATGCCTGGTGCTGCAGACTGTTCTAAAGTTTTTGCCAATTCATTTATATATATATTAAAGAGAGTTGGACTCAGGCTGCATCCCTGTCTAACTCCCCGGCTTTGGGGGAAGAAGTCTGTGCGTTTTCCTCCTATTTTAACTGCGCATTCGTTGTTTGTGTACATTGATTTTATGATGTCATAGGTTTTTCCCCCGATACCGCTTTCCAACAGTTTGTACATCAGACCTTTGTGCCAGATTGAATCGAATGCTTTTTTGAAGTCAACAAAGCAGGAGAATAGTTTGCTTTTGTTTTTGTTTATTTGGTTGTCGATAAGGGTGTTGAGGGTGTAGATGTGGTCTGTTGTACGATAGTTTGGTAGGAAGCCAATTTGTGATTTGCTCAGGACGTTGCTTTCTGTGAGGAAATGTAGAATTCTGTGATTGATGATCATGCAGAGAATTTTACCGAGGTTGCTGTTTACACAGATCCCACGGTAGTTATTTGGGTCATATTTGTCACCACTCTTATGGAGTGGTGTTATCAGCCCTTGGTTCCATAAGTTGGGGAAAATCCCAGAGCTGAGCACGATATTAAGGAGTTTTAATATGGCCAGTTGAAATTTGAGGTCAGTGAATTTTATCATTTCATTAAGAATGCCATCAACACCACAGGCCTTCTTACTTTTTATTGTTTTTATTTTGTCTTGTAGTTCTTTTAGGGTGATTTGGGAATCTAATGGATTCTGATAGTCTTTTATGACTGACTCTAGGTTTTGCAGTTTATCTTGTATCTGTTTTTGCTCTTTGTTTTTCTCCATTGGGCCAAAGAGGCTGGAAAAGTGGTTCACCCATGTGTCTCCGTTTTGGATGGGCAGTTCGTCCTGTTTTAGTTTGTTAAGTTTATTCCAGTTTTCCCAGAAACTGTTTGTTTGTATGGAGTCCTCGATATCTTGTAGTTGGTTTCTGGTGTGTTGATCTCTCTTCTCTCTTACTGTATTCTTGTATTGTTTCAGTGTTTCTCCATATTGGAGACGTGTGTTCTGGTTGTCTGGGTCTCTATGTTTTTGGTTTGATAGTTTCCTTAATTTACTCCTGAGATTCTTACAGTCGTTATCGTACCATTTATCGTTCTCATGTTTTTTCCTGGCTCTCCTATTTGATACCTTTAGGCTTGCTAATGAAGCTGTAAGGTCAAATATATTATTTAGGTCGTCTACTGCCCTGTTTACACTTTCGTTGTTTTCTTGATAGGTTTTTCCTAGGAACTGATCTAGACGTGATTGGACTTGTTTTTGCCTAATAGCATTTTGGAATGCTTCTAAACTATTTTCCTTCCATTTGTAGAGTTTTCTAACATTGTGTAGTTTGTTTGGTTTTTGTTTTTCGTGGCTGTGTGTTGATCTGTTTAGGTAGATTGTGGTTCTGTTGTGGTCTGACAGGGGCGTTTGTGGGCTGACTGTGAAAGCTCTGAGAGATGTCATGTTTATGTCAGTGATAAAGTAATCTACGGTGCTGTTTCCAAGGGATGCGCTGTATGTATATCTGCCGAAGGAGTCCCCTCTGAGCCTACCATTAACTATGTACAGACCCAGTGTGCGACAGAGCTGCAGCAGCTGTGACCCATGTTTATTTGTTACTTTATCGTGATACACAGATACGTAAACCGGAGATGGCATGTCTTTTACATTTGTATATCAGTCTTGGACAGAATTCAACTAAACACGTGAACAACAGCACATATAGGTGGGGTTGGCAAAAGGGCCTTTCTGTGTGGAGTTTGCATGTTCTCCCCGTGTCTCCTAGGGTAGGTACCCTCACAAAAAAAATGCAGTAATCCTGGTCTCTATACTGCCTCCCCCTGGCCAGCCCGGGGCGCCTTATGGAGGGGAAAGGGACAGCACAAATGTATATTTTATTTGCGTCTCCAGCTGGTAGGTAACTTCTCTCTGTCTTTTTGAATTGTATTGGTGGTGACTTTCCTCATCACCACAAATGAGGCTGCGGGCAAAAAAGGAAAAGCCATTATATATGATTTCATCACAGCGGGGAGATGAAATACTTAACTAGTGGCCACCAGCTGGCGTAGCCTACTGTTGCAGATATAAAAATGTCAACATTAAAAATGGCAGTAAATCCTGCAGTGCATTTGTACAGATATAATTTCCCAGAGAAAGAATCACCACAGCACACATTCGCAGTATGTCGCGGAGTGTTTTGGGTCAATATACACATTAACATGACGTTTACAGTAGTTAAGACGCACGGCATTAAGAACGTATCCAATTCTACACAACTCATTGATTACATTTCTTTGTCACCATGTCATATGGTTATCATGTGCCCGGCAGCAATAATGATTATCTGCAGTCAAAGCCAATAAATCAGTGCAGAGAAGTAAATGTATGACACAGAAAGGAAATTAAGAACATCTGCCATCACGGATGAATAAAATATGACAACTTGTCCACCCTCTAATGTCCAACTACTGCCATTAGTCTGAGATATGTACTGTGTCAGGATGGCGAGGCCAGACATCTCAAGTACAGATGAACAGGACGGTGGCCTCCGTCCAGTGTTGCTGTGGTGATGAGTGTCCTTCTTGGTTGTCACCACAAGGAGACCAGTGTTGCCAGATCATTTAAGCCACAGAGTGCCACGCTGCGAGCTTGTAGATCTGCTATTTTTAAAAAGTCTTTGAATATTTCAAATACTTTTAAGGTTTTTTGAAAAACCTATGTTTCTATGTCAGTGGTGCTCAAACTCTTTCATGTGAAGGACCCCCAAAATGACATGTATTTGGCCACAGAACCCCATCTCAAAATATTTAGTTCCAGGGACCACGCAGAAGCAACATTTGAGTTACAAATGTTCACTTAAAAAATACATATATTCAAAGATTTGCACACATTTTCACGACTTTTCAAAAATAGCAGATCTACAAGCTTGCAGCGCGGCACTCGGTGCCGCGCTGTGAGCTTGTATAGCTGCTATTTTTCAATAGTTAATGCATAAAATAGCCCCCTTCACCTTGGGCCCTGATAACTCAGTCCCACTTTCCCCCCCACTTGTGACGCCCTGCTCGCGGTCGCAGAAGTCTGTAAAACGTCTTGACACGTAGCCTCTGATATGAGAAGCACATATAGATATAGTAGCCGAATGAAGTCAATGAACAGCTCAGTAAAGACCACTTCAGGCCTATGAATGTCTCAGTAACCTATAAGCCACCACGATTTATGCTGTGCCCGTTTATATTACAACACCATTTCATATCCATTATAGTGGAAGACGGACAGGCAGCTGTAATTGTCTTCCCCCGCAAGACAAAGTGCTTGGGTCGGCACGGCTGTTTCTAATCCAACCTGCGTCCTATATCACTGCTACAATACATCCCACCAATCGATACAAATCTAATCTCTATAGGACTACCTGTTACATCCCTGGGAACGTCCAGGGGATTAGGGATGTACGAATATCTTTTAAATTAATCAGGGGGAAAAAGGAATCAGGGAGAGTGAGAAAGCACAACAGCAGCACACAACTTTTCTCATCTACACACTTCACCCACACACCGGCTCTTTCCTAATTCAATGTTCTCTCTCCCCACAAAGGATCTTTAAACTTTGAAATGTCCGTCCACCATCTGAAGGAGTATCCCATCTCATAGAGGAACTGTGAAGCAAAATTAAATTGCTTGTCATCACCAGCTAGCAAATGACAGGCTTAACATCAAAAGCAGACAGGAGCTGTAATTGGGTGACAGAACAATGGCTTATCCGTACACCAATTTCAAATTAAAATGAAACAGGCCTGCTCTGCCCCGTGGGTAGCTATTTATTTTAATTGCCTCACTCATCCATTCAGAATGAGCGCCTGTAGACGACGATGACACGCCCGGAGAAACGTACAGATGAGAGAAACAACGAGCTTCCGTCTTTGTGATTGTGATTATCATCCAATTATGACTTTCGGGGCCTGATTTAACTCTCAAATACCGGGAACGCGCCCGAGTCGCATTCGATTTTAACCACTTTAACCATTATTTTATGCTTTAACTATTGAAAAATAGCAGATATACAAGCTCACAGCGTGGCACCGAGTGCCGCGCTGCGATCTTGTAGATCTGCTATTTTTGAAAAATCGTGAAAATGAGTGCAAGTCTTTGAATATCTTTGACCCGATCTTTGACCCGACTTCTAAATCCTTCCTCTAAATCAGTGGTTCTCAAACCTTTTCACGTCAAGGACCCCCAAAATTACAGGTATTTGGCCACGGACCCCCATCTCAAAATATGTTGTCCCAGGGAACACCCAGAAGCAAATATTTGAGTTACAAATGTTTGCTTTTAAATAGATATATTCAAAGACTTGCAAAGAAATATCCAGATTTTTCAAAAATAGCAGATCTACAAGTTCGCAGCGCGGCACTCGGTGCCGCGCTGTGAGCTTGTATATCTGCTATTTTTAAATTGTTAAAGCGGTCAATAATCCTAGGCCTAAATGGGTTAAAGATTGTTGATTGAAGCAACAGTGGCTGTCTGCTGGTTTTCTCGGTTCGCGGCGGTAAACAAAATCAACTGAAGCTTCCCAGTGCTAGACACTGTCTGTCACGCCGAGAGCCTCAGTGCATCAATCAATGGCAGACTAAACAATCAACATTTCATGGGAATTCCGATAAAACAATTTGTTTGGAGCCACTGTGACTACATACGCCAATGAGAGGTTTACAACTGCAGCTCTGGAAAAAGCCAGGTGAAAAATATATTTGTCAGGCCCAGTGTCTGGCTGCTCCAGCCACTGACAGTTGCTGAATGGATGGACATCGGACGGGCAGACGCATTTCATATGCACTCAGAGGGATGTGAGCCGAATTATTGGAGGCTCTCTCCTCACAGGTTAAATAAACCCTCAAAGCCCTGGAACACGCCCATTAGATTTGAACCACTTTAACTGTTATTTTATGCTTTAACTGATTGAAAAATAGCAGATATACAAGCTCACAGCGCGGCACCGATCTGCTATTTTTGAAAAATCATGTAAATGTGTCTTTGAATATCTTTGATGCGACCTTTGACCCGACTTCTAAATCCTTCCTCTAAATCAGTGGTTCTCAAACTTTTTCATGTCAAGGACTCCCAAAATTACAGGTATTTGGCCACAGACCCCCCCCCCCCCCCCCCCCCATCTCAAAATATGTTGTTCAAGGGACCCCCCCAGAAGCAGAGATTTGAGTTACAAAAGTTTGCTTTGAAAAATATATATTGAAAAATTTGCACACATTTTCACGATTTTTCAAAAATAGCAGATCTACAAGCTTGTGAGCTTGTATATCTGCTATTTTTCAATAGTTAAAGCATTCAATAATTCTAGGCCCTAAATGGGATAAACGAAAAGCTTGTTTCTCATAATGAAATTCATCTTATCAAAAGCCCATCGCAACGCTCTCTGCTCCACATCAGCTCCATCATCGCCATGACGTCTCACTTCAAGCCCATTTTACAGCCACTTGCTCTCAAAAATGCGTTTTGGTTGAGACCCGAGGTTTCTCGGGGGATTTGCACACGCAGCGCATTCCACAGAGCCATCTGGCGTGATCCATTTGATTCCAGCATTACAATTGGCAGCCACTCGTGTTTGCTGAACACATAATTAGATTACGGCTCTGTGTGTGAACCTCAAATGAGAACGCTTGTCGTGACAACAAAAGGCTCGCGCCCCGCCGAAATGATACTATAGAGTACACAAGGAAATGTTAATTAGAATACAAGCAATCTTTTAAAATTCCGAATATGTATTTTTGTGGACACGTCGTCAACTGCCACGGCTGACTGCGCTGCCTGCCACATTGGTTCATTGTAACATAGAAACTTTGATATGAGCTTCATGCCTCGCTCAGATGGCAATAATCCCTCAGCTCCATGAATACATGAATATATAAACAAGCACAGCAGCTGAGGCCAATGAATCGCTCCCTCTCACCAGCCATCCATCCTGAAGTTCTCCTCTCTCCCCCTCAATTCTCTGTCTTTTGCGCCGTCTTTTGCTTTCATGAATTAATGAATAACTTCTGAATCGAAGATGTGTCGGTATCCGTCTCGCAGTGCCTCTTCTTTTTTTCTCTTCCTCTTTTGGCCTTTATTCATAAATTAGTCATCTGAAAGTGTTGGGGGGGTGGGGGTCCTGCAGCATTATCTGTGTTTGACCCCCCTGCCCCCCGCACACGCTTTCTTCCCCTGCCTCAGTCCCCCTGTTTCCTGTCTCACGTAGAACACTGATTTTTAAGATTTCTTCAATAAACTTAACTCTTCTGTTCCCCTGAGACTCTGTTTATTCTCTTCTTCCACTCTCTGTTCTTCATTGTTAGGAGTTCTATTTTTGTTCTCTCTTCTCTCTTTCTCTCTCTCTCATATCTCCATTCCTCCTCAATCAGTAGTAATGGTTGAGGCTGGGCCTTGGTCCAATCGACTGTACACATGCACATCATACCAAAGTACTCGCTGACTTCCTGTAAATGAGGCTCGTTCTTTGTGTTGGAGTGTTTTTGCACGCATTTGCATGCATGTGTATGCGTGTACGCATTTGTGTGTGTGTGTGTATGTCAGAGGTTGCGTTAGACCTGTACAGTATATCATGTGGGTTGTTCTTGGTCATTTTAACACACTGTCCGCCGGTATTAATTAATTCATTCATCCACGTCTCTGCCACAGGTTTTCAGTGTTTTTACCTTATTTCGCCGACCCACGGCGTCAGACAAAGACTGTCTGTAAAGTCCAATGATATTTTCTTCTTTCACCCGGAAAAGAAAAATGATAACCGCGATCATCCGATCTTTAGTTATGGTCCGATGGCTTAAGGCCTTAAAGTACCTACCCTAGGAGACACAGGGAGAACATGCAAACTCCACACAGAAAGACCCTTTCACCAAACCCACCTAGGGTATGGGCACTGATGACGCGGAGGAGAGAACACGCCCAAAGCACCGACAGTGTCCCCAGCTGCGTGAATCAAACCCAGGACCTTCTAGCTGTGAGGCGACAGCACTACCAACTGCGCTACCGTGCCCCCCTCACCGACCAATATGTCTGAGCCATGGGGACTTTGTCAGAGTACCCGTCTGTCTGTGTCCCGGACATTCTGAGTGGCAGTTCAGAATCCTAGCGCAATGTCTGGTGTGTGTGTGTGTGTGTGTGTGTGTGTGTGTGTGTGTGTGTGTGTGTGTGTG
>NC_137812.1:26098828-26118828 GCF_963921795.1 Nannobrachium achirus | reverse complement strand
TTTAAAATAGTGGAAATAGCTGATCTACAAGCACACAACGCCTCGCGGTGCGAGGCGTTGTGTGCTTGTAGATCAGCTATTTCCACAAATGTTAATGCGACAGTCTTGTATGATGAAGCAGGGCTTTACGAAAACAACATCCACATTTGAAACTTGGATACAAGGTTTCTGCCCAACAGTGACAATAGGATGCTGTGTGTGGGGCTCACTCCCACAAAGTGTGCTTGTAGATCTGCAATTTTCACTAGTTTTAATGCGACAGTCTTGCATGAGGAAGCAGTGCTTTACGAAAACAACATATAAATGTAAAACCTGTATACAAGGTTTCTGCCCGACAGTGACAATAGGATGCTGTATGTGGGGCTCACGCCCACAGAGGCGGCATGCTTGCCACAATTTGCGGCAAAACAAACACCTAGCGGTGCCTCGCAGCTTTAATACACTGTGCAAGTTCATTATTCTGATTCAATAAGGCCGGCTGTAGGCTATTAACCAAAACCAAAAAGTCATTATTTTAGACAGCCTTTTCTCAAACTTGATTTGCGCTATAGGCTAGTACGTAGGCATTTGATAAATCTTTTCGAATTAGGCTGCCACCCAAGGACCCCGGCGTCATAAATGTTTCATATCGCCGAGAAGAAAAATCACCTTACAGCATTGTCAAAACAATGCTCACTTGTTTGTTTCTCCAACGAGATTCTCTGCATTTGAGCATAGGCAACTTGTTGAAGAGAAGTCCAGCAAACGAATAGTCATGCTACTTATCATAACATTATCATATCATAAATGAATGCCGATGGCTCATTATTTGTTCAAAGAAAACAAAGAAAGTATTCAGAGAAAAGACAAATATGCAGGAGACTACAGGTCAAAATAGAAAAACAACACGACTCCCCTAATGGAAGATCCATCTGCCTATTGTTGTTCTTAATTCATATTCAGCACCAAGTCGGTTCGCTTTGCATTATTGCTTTAGCCCCCTAAAAACAACTCATTGAAAACCATGCACTCACATATTCATAACGTGAGCGATAAGCCATGGGCAACACTGTGAAGTCGTTTCCATACTGTTCAATCTCCCCCGTGATGATAACAGGTTAGAACTTGAACTTTCCATCAGAGTTCAGAAGAGCATTGGCGATATAGGCTTTAAAAAGCAGTGCATGTTGACATGTCTTCTGCATATTTGCCTGACATTTGGGAGATGATGCCAGGGATGTACTTGGGAGTACTAGAATATCCTACTTTGTGTTAGTGAGTAAGTTTCACCTCTGGTCATTGTAATGCTAGTCACTTGGTTCTTCAGTGGGTTATCTTTCTTTATATTTGCAAGTACAGTAAATAACTGCACATTTAAAATTACAGTATGTCATTACACTACTGTACATTTAGAGCTATGGCTGATGTAGAAATATAGACAAAGCTTTGTTAATTTACCATACAGGGAAAGGCCAAATTAAAGCTCTCTGGTATGTAAACAGATTTGTCGCCATTTGCAAGGAGCCAAACTCGTTCAGGGACGAGTTATGGCCACTAGGTGTCCCCCTGCCACAGGAAGTTATATCGTTCACAGACGAGGCAACAAACAGTTAACTTTTTGAGCCTGCAGCTGCCCTTTGAATGACCTGAGTGCATTACGTCACCCAGTCAGTGCAGGCAGCCCCTCTGGGCAAGACATCACGGAAGGACTTAACATTGCTTTCGATTCTACTTTGAAACATAAGAACGGCTTTATCTAAGAATGACATGAAAACAGCCCCATGGAAGCAGAGAGCTGATTGTTTTCACGGCGACACTTTACCGCGATTTTACCGCGATTTTTGGATTTTAGTTTCGCGAGCGTTTGTAAACAAATGGATTATCCTCCTCAATCTTCTCTGGACACGCACGTGCACACGCACAAAGCTTGCGAGGCACGTCAAAACAAAGCGTAAGTCAATGGTGGCAGCAGCAACAGCTATAAATGTTATAAACCTTAGCAGCCCATGTGTTAATAGTGCTGTTTATTTACACATTACATTATGCCAAGTGCCAAATGGTGTGAGGACACACATTTTCTCACGGTTAAATACGCATGTGGAGGCATGTGGAACCTAGCCAGGCCTGTGTATCTTCAACAAACAACATCAACAACAACATGAATAATGGTTATGGAAAGTTTAAATAAATATTGATGCGATGGGGATGGAGATTTGTGGGACATTTGCATTGGCCTTAATTGCATTTGAAGCGTTGAGGCTTTTAATAGTTCCGCCCGGGAACCTGAATCTGTGAGCTCATTATTTATTTGCTCTGGCAGATCAGACAGATGTCCAGTCAACCTGGCTTAAGTGGTGGGGCCAATCACAGTCAACAGATGCTTTCCCGGCTTAATGGACCAGAGTTACTGCATTGCCGATTTCCAGCCACAATGTTTTCGGAAGCATATTTTAGTGTACAGTTTAGCTGTAACAGGTGGTCACAGAGGGGCCGGTGAGGGTAGAAGTCGGATAAAACTTTATTATGCCTCTGAAGTTTTTCGGCTATTCAAATGTCAGCAACTGTAACGGCGTTACCGAACTGGAAAAAGTAACTAGTTACGTTACTAGTTACCGTAAATTAAAGGTAGTAAGTCAGTCAGCGTCGATTCAGAATAGATCGGCGGGATCGAAGAGATCATATCAAGTTCCTCGGCGCAGTCCTTCTGTGCTTTCCTCACTGCATTGAGGAGTACAACACTGAGCTATATTATTCACTGTATTGTATGTAATCACTGATCTGTGGGGGGATGAGATGAGGCTTTGCTTCATATCCTCTCTATATAATATTATATCTACTGGCCTCTACCCAGCACAACATGCACACGCACATGCACATGCACACACGCACGCGCACGCGCACACGCACACGCACACGCACACACACACACACACACGTCAAGGCCATCTGGCCAGTGATGTATATCGGACCAATTACCCATATATGGAGACCCCTGGTACCCACATACGGAGATCATTCGTTATGTGAAAGTCCTATGACGTCTATGGCATCTGTCATCATACATACAATCCCTTTTTTTGCCTATATATGGAGATCCCTGTCTGTAGATCCAGCCTCACAGATATGGGCTGTCTTGGCCATACTGTATATGGATTCTGTTAGTGTGGTATTTGGCCGATGCGGCCTCCATATATGGGCATCCACATATGAAGTCCTGTTAGATATGGGCTTTGAGCTCCATATATGCCGGGTATACATAATATTTTGAGATGCAGGGTCCGTGGCCAAATACATATAATTTTGGGGGTGCTTGACTGCTTGAAAAGATTTGAGCACCACTGATACAGAAACATGCGTTTTTTTTTTCTTCCGAAAAGGTCTTTTAAACCTACCTTGTATCCCTGGTTGATGCCGTTGATGAACTGCTGAGGAGGAGGGTTCCATGTGAAGCGGATGGTGGTGGAGTTGATCGCTACAACCTCCACCTTCTGGGGGGGCGCTGTTGGGACTACACACACACAGAATTTAAATTTTAGACATTGCCAGCATAGTGCGCAAGTACAATCAGGGACAGCATTCTTGGTGACGTCACCAACAACAAGTGCAACCTGATTAGAATAACAAGGCGCGCTCTGCTCGCGCGCAACTAGGCCATACACGAACACAAGTGCACAAGGCGCAAGTTGGCACCTCGACAGAGTGCAGTCTAGTTCTCTTTAATGTCTCTCTCTCTCTCTCTGTGTGTGTGTGTGTGTGTGTGTGTGTGTGTGTGTGTGTGTGTGTGTGTGTGTGTGTGTGTGTGTGTGTGTGTGTGTGTGTGTGTATTCTATGGTGATTATAGACTAAAGGGGTTTATGCTGATGCTGGCGAGGCAATGAGCAATAACGCATTGCGGCATTATGGGAATGCCCTTTACCTCTTCTACTCGAGTCAAAGAGGGCACACACTTGTGCGTGCACCTGCACACAGTTTGCGAAAACGTGTACAGAAAGTTGATGTAAAACGTAACTATTGACTTGTTGTTGAAATGTGCTACAGTATGCAGTATATCTTTCTTTCTGTGTGTAGTACATATGTGTACTGTACACACAGAAAGAAAGACTGTCAGACAGACAGACAGACAGACAGACAGACAGACAGACTAAATGTGTGATACAGATTTTCATAGATTCATAAACTTGTTTGACAGCATTGTCATCAGTCGGTTAGATTCGTGACTGTCAAACTGTGTGTGTGTGTGTGTGTGTGTGTGTGTGTGTGTGTGTGTGTGTGTGTGTGTGTGTGTGTGTGTGTGTGTGTGTGTGTGTGTGTGCGAGAGAGAGAGAGAGAGAGAAAAGGTGAGAAAGAGGATGGGAGAACAGAAATCTTATCCCAGACTAACACAGTTTATCCTTATCTTCACAGGATAGAGAAGAGAAGAGAAGAGAAGAGAAGAGAATGTCAGATTCATTGCAGCCTCTGTCATTAAACCACATTAGAATAATTAACTAGCCCAACTCCCTTTTCCATGTCCATAAACCTGTCACAAAGTCTTGTAATAACGAGTGTGTGAGTTTTGTGAGAGCGTGTGTGCGTGTGTGTGTGTGTGTGTGTGTGTGTGTGTGTGTGTGTGTGTGTGTGTGTGTGTGTGTGTGTGTGTGTGTGTGTGTGTGTGTGTGTGTGTGTGTGTGTGTGTGTGTGTGTGTGTGTAATGACGATTGAATGTGAGTGCAGCTGAGATCATCTTTGATAATAACAATAATAATATAGTATCAGAGTAAATGTTGGCAAAGTAACAGGATGTTTAAACAAGACTGATCCCAGATTGAATTGTAATCAGCCCCCCCCCCCCCTGTAAAATTATTTCCATCCATCCAATTATTCCATGGCAATCCAAGTAATTCGTTTTTTCAAGATATCTTGTTTGCGATCAAAGTGTTAGATGGTGGCTGCGCCTATTAGTGCAAAAAAAAAAGGACAAAATCACCAAATAGCTTGCAAGTCTTGGCCTTGGAGTGACAGACACGCTAGTAGGATTAAAAACCAGTGTGCTATATGTACCGTACATGAACAGCCTCTCACAAGGGGCTGCCTGTAACGCTAGATACTATTTTCGATTTTGTTTCATTCACATTATTGATTTGTGCATTTCATGCAGTCTGGAGTCAACTCGCTTGACTAATGTTAATGTTTGAAAATCGGCATGTTTAGCTGTAAAGATGATGTACAGCAAGGTTGTTTTTTTTCTAACATGTTAGCTTTCATTGCCCTCTTGGCCCCAAACTGTGGAATAAACTCCCTGTTGCACTTAGAACAACAGACTTGCTTCCGCCGTGGCCTGAAGACTCAGACTCCATCTAAACCCATAGCACTTACCGTAGCATTTGCCTACCCCCCAATGACCATGAATGAAAGCCAGATAGCATTTTTTAGGTTCTAAATATAGCGCTTTTACTGACTAGTTGCTCAGTCTACATATGTTATTTTTGTCTAGATTGATATTTCTATGCATTTGATGTATTGACGTTGATGTATTGATGTATTACCTTGCTTATTGTATTGATGTTTTACCTTGCTTAGTGTACGTCGCTCTGGATTAAGAGCGCCTGCTAAATGCCTAAATTGTAAATTGCTCTTCCTCGTGTATGAGGGGGCACCCACCTCCTTGCAGAGTGTACTCTGTAACAGGAATGCTGTAGACCCCCAAACCAGCTCCGGTGTAGGCAGCCACCTGGATCTGGTACTGGGTCCAAATGATCAGGTCCGTCAGCAGGCAGTAGTTGGTCTCTGGACTGCTTATGTTCTTCTCCTGGTAGTCCCCCGGCAGGCCCGCCAGACGGTACCTGCACGCACACGCACACACACACACACACACACACACACACACACACACACACACACACACACAGACAAAGCTGTTTAATCAAATCACCAGCCTGTATTTCAGTTCTACTGCTTGCTGTGGACTCGGCAAGGGGGATTTGATTGATCTGACCTGTCATTTGCTATTTTTGCCTCCCTTCAAACATGGTTAAACGTGGTGTTTATTGTCATACCTCCAGACAAGGTCCCCCATTGGGATATCAGCGCCATCTGGCGCTGCAACAGAGTAAAACTCATAAGCTCCCGTACGAGAAATATCATTTGTCGGTAGGGCTGTCAATCACAAACGAGGGCACCGCCCCCGAGTGTATATAAGCCCTGCGGGCTATCATAACTTCCTCTTCCGCACCTCTGCTTACCTGCAACTAGTGTCGCGAACTCAGCCATATAAGTATAATTTTCTTTAAAGTTTAGCCTAAGCGTTGACTAGGAAAGTCGGCCACTGGCCTTTAGAGATTATTCTCCTGTACGTTCTAATTCTATTCTTCCTAAACAGTTCGGTCTCTTTCTTCACTTTCGCTTTGAGTCTTTACTTCTTCTCTGTACGTTCTGCCACGTGTCTCCCTGCCTTAGCTTAGCTTCGCTTAGCTTCGGTTAGCTCACGATGGCAGCTCGTCGACCTACAGTTAGCAGCCTGCTAGCTAGGGTACCGAAGAAGTGCGGCCTTCCCAGCTGCAAAGGCCTCATCGCCAATGAAGATACACATCTGTTCTGCATTGTCTGCATGGGGGTAGGACACGCCTTGGCCTCTCTGTCCCCTCCGGCCCCGGCCACGGGGGTGAACTGTGCTGAATGCCTCCAGTACGATGTTCCAGCCCTCGAGGCACGATGCGAGATCGCTGCCGCAGGCTACGGCCTTCACACCACGGTCTCCGCCGGAACCCTCCCAGACACCTCTCCTCGTGTGCCGGACAGCGCTGAACGCCACAGCGCTGCTTCTCGCCACGTGGTTAGGCCTCCAGCGGCCTCGCCCTCTGCTAGCTTCGGTAGCCCCGTTGCTAGCGGGTCTGCGGCCCCTGTTTCACGTTGTTTCTCCGCCAGCTACAACGTGGATCGTCCCCCCCAAGGAATTCCACCCTCTAGTCGTCGGGGACATTCCTCTCTCCTTCTCCGTCCCCCAGCTACGGGCTATGCGGCCACCTAGCCCCGTCTCCTGGCATGCTAGCGACGGAGACGAACCGGAGCTAGAGGACTACGACATGGAGGAGGTGGACACGGAGGGTGAGTACTCGGAGGAGGACGAGTCCTCTTTCCCCTCCGGACAGGGCAGAGGCGCGGCCAGGGTGGTTCCTCATGCCGAGGCTTCCATCTCCGCCGCGTCCTCCCAAGCCCCTTCTGCCTCTCTCCCCCCTTCCATGCCGGCTGGGGCGAGAGGGGCAGCGGCGCAAGACCCAGACTCCATCCCCATGGACGAGCTCTCGGTGCTGGAACGCGCCGCCATCCGGTGTGGTCTGGAGCTGCCACTCGGAGATGCGCCACTCGGACCACGGGCTAGGATTCCTCTCCTGGGCCAGGATTTGGAGTCCTCTCCCCCGCGTCGGATGGAAAAGCTACCACTAGTCCCAGGCTTTGCAGAGGCCCTGCATTCAACCTGGACTACACACAAGGACCCCCCCAAGCTCCCCTTCCTGGTCGATTACCGCGACTCAGAGAAGGCGGGAATCCCCTTGTGCCCTCCCATGGACAAGCTGATGGCCCAGTCCCTGATAGGGAGCATCAAGCCCAACCATGAGCGGACCGGTCCTGGAGGCCGGCCTCCCCTCAATCTGGCCGTGGGTAAGAAGCCTCCTGGGTTTGCCATCCCCTTTGACGACAAGCAGTCTTCAAGGGTGAGGAACTCTTACAGATCGTCCGCGCTGGCAGCCAGGACGATGAACGCCACCCAGCTGCTGCTTTCCTCCACCAGGCGCCTCCTCAGCGAGATGCGGGAGGTGCCTGACGTGCTGGTGGAGGAAATGGACAAGTCGCTGCGCATGCTGATGGACTTGAATGTCCACGCGATCGAGTGGCTTGGACATGGCATGGATTATTGCATCCAGGCGGAACGTGCCAGGTGGCTAGACAAGGTACAGTGTCCTGGCAGTTCTGGAGAGGAGACCGGGAAGATCCTGCAAGACCTTCCCGGCCACCCTACCTTCCTCATGGGCGGTGGACTGGAGCTTCTCCGCCAGGAGGTGGCGGATAAGAAGATCACTCTGGAGCTCCTGGGAGCCACGACGGACCCCCAGGTACCCAGAAAGGAAAAGAGACAGGGACGGAGCAAGGCCCCTGGTCAGGCTGACAGGGGGCGCTCTTCCTCCAAGCAGGGGAAACAGAACAATCCCCCTAGGACCCCCTCTTCTTCCTCCGCGGGACCCCCTCGCACTGCAGCGGGGGCTCAAGCCCGCTCTCAATCCCGCCACCCTCCCAGGCACGGGATACCGGCCAGCTCCCACAAAGCCCGTGGGAAGCCGCCGCGAAAGTGACACTGGACTCTGGCGGGGTCCCCCTGAAAATTCAGGGGACCCCCCCTTGCAAGCGCAGACGTTTGGACAATATGAACAATTTTTCTTATGCAAAGAAATCAATGTTTATTCCTCCTCTGTGCTCTCCTCCAGTGCCTGTAATAAAAAGTGTGTTGATGAAACAATGCCTGTTTATTTCAAACCCACCTGCTTTACTACAGACGACCCCATTTTGCATGAATTTAACCAGTGTAGAGAAGTCCAGGCTGGAATTTCTTTCCACTCAGATAATATCGCTTCCTCCAGTCATGCAGACAGGTTACAAGCAGAATATTTCTCTTTGCAAAATGTTCCCAGACAAGCTAATTCCTATTCACAGTGGTATAGTCTCTCTAGTGTGCAATACCCCTCTGTCTCCACCGAGCGGCACTGTTATGCCGACTCTAGTTCAGGACAGGAGCTTGGTCTTAGCGTCAGGGAAGAAGCCAACACATATCACCCAGGGTCGGCCTCGTCTTCCCGCAAGGAAGCATATAAAGGCCTTAGCACAGGTTATAAACGTAAATACAATTCCCCGAGCCGGGGATTATGTTACTTATGCGATGAACCCTGTCCCCCGGGCTCCACGTTGTGTGTCGCATGTATTATTAACAAGCGAGGCTTCTTGGAGGTCACGTGTTCGTCCCCCACCGGATACGGAAATAAGCGTACCGGAAACGGAAACGCTCTTTCCGCCGGTGACTCCGCGCCTTCCGGCCCGGAGGTCACGTGTTCGTTCCCCACCGGATACGGAAATAAGCGTACCGGAAACGGAAACGCTCTTTCCGCCGGTGACTCCGCGCCTTCCGGCTCGGCGTCTAGCGGATACGGATACGTGCCCGGATATGGAACCTTTCCCTCCCGGCCCAGTAGTTCCGCTCAGGCGGTACAACCCCAAGGCTTCTCCGTTGCTCAGCAACACGTTAGCACAGTGTGCAGAGCAATGGAAACGTTGCAATCCGAATCACTGGGTGTTTCGGACGGTGACGCGGGGTTACAGACTACAGTTCGCGAAAAAACCCTCCCTATCCAGCAAGGTTATTTATACTCGAGCCCGCGGCTTGAAGGCCGATGCCTTGAGGGAGGAGATAAGCTCACTATTGCGCAAGGGCGCTATAGTGGAGTTATCACGCGACCAGAGCCGTTTAGGCTTCTGGAGCCGTTATTTTCTGGTTCAGAAAAAAGGAGGGGGGCTGCGTCCGATTATGGACTTACGTGCTCTGAACAAGCACTTGAAAAAGTTCAAATTCAGGATGTTGACGTCAGAGTCACTGATGAAATCAGTGAGACAGGGGGATTTCCACTGTTCAGTGGACCTGAAGGACGCTTATCAGCACATCCTCATTTATCCCCCACACAGGAAGTTCCTGCGGTTCGCCTTCGAGGGGCGCCTGTACGAGTACACGGTCCTCCCTTTCGGTCTTTCTCTGAGCCCTCGGGTTTTCGTGAAAGTGACCGAGGCAGCCATTGCTCCACTGAGGCATCAGGGAGTCAGGCTGGCGAACTACATAGACGATTGGATGATTTCCGCCGCCTCCTGCTCAGAAGCGGCGCGCCATACCAATCTGGTGTTGTCACACCTGAAGGCCTTGGGTTTCAACGTCAACTTTGGCAAAAGTATGTTGTTACCCTCCCAGCAGATTTCCTTTATAGGAATATCTCTGGACTCGGCCACCATGTCCGCTCGCCTCTCCCCGGAGAGGGTGGACAGGTTTCTGGCTTGTCTGGGCTCCTTCCGACTGAACCAGGTGGTCAGGTACAAGGAGTGCATGAAGTTGACTGGGCTGATGGCTTCAGCAGTGCAACTTCTGCGTCTGGGCAGGTTTCATATGAGACCTTTCCAGCGGTGGTCACTGGCGCTCAGGATTCCTTCCCTGCAAGGGTACAGGAAGGTGTCAGTCAGCCAGGTCTGCATGGACGCTCTGGTCCCATGGAGGGGGGTCTCCATGGGCGAAGTGGTGTCACGCAAGGTGGTCACCACAGACGCCAGCCGCTCGGGGTGGGGCGCCACCCACGAGGGGCGCTCAGCCAGGGGTCTTTGGACCCAGGCCATGTTGGAGTACCACATCAACTATCTGGAATTAATGGCGATCTACTTGGCGCTCAAGCATTTCGAACCATTTCTCCGGGGTTGCCATGTCCTGGTCAGGACGGACAACACGGCGGCCCTGTATTATCTCAACAAACAGGGCGGCCTCTCCTCGCGGACGCTGGATCAGCTGGCGCGCGAGATGACCCTCTGGTGCTTGCCTCGGTTGAGGTCCATCAGAGCCTCCCATGTCCCGGGCCTTCAGAACGGCGGCGCCGATCTGTTGTCCAGGGGGGAGCCTCGTTACGAGGATTGGTCTCTCCACCCTGCGGTGGTGAGGCAGATTTTCTCCAGGTTCGGTCGACCGCGAGTCGATCTCTTTGCCTCCCAGGAGAACGCGAAGTGCCCCCTTTACTTTTCAGTGAGGGGACCTTCTCCTCTGGGGATGGACGCGTTTGCTTACGAATGGCCACAAGGTCTTCTCTACGCGTTTCCACCCCTGGAACTGATTCTTCCCACTCTGGAGAGGATCAGATGTTCCAACCAGGAGGTTCTTCTGGTGACACCATCCAGGGGAGTGTGGAGGTCTCTGATCACCCCACTGCTCTCTCAACCCCCTTGGCGGCTTCCCTTGCTCAGGGATCTGCTGCGCCAGGCAGGGGACGAGATCTTCCATCCAGACCCACGGGGCCTAGACCTGTGGGTTTGGCCCGTGAGAGGGAGAACCTGCTTGCAGCAGGCTTCTCACCGATGGTTGTAGCCACTATTCAGAGTGCTAGAGCCCCCTCTACTAGGGCTGTGTATGATGGAAGATGGAATGCCTTTTTGGACTGGTGTGAGCTACAGGAGCCACCTGTGGTGGCTCATATAGCTTCGGCCCAGAAGGTGTTAGATTTCCTGCAGGACCGCCTGGACCTTGGTCTGGCGTTCTCTACACTGAGGGGTTACTTAGCGGCTATTGATGCCTGCCACCTGGGGGTGGCAGGCAAAGGCCTTTCTAAGATCCCTGAGGTGGTCCAGTTCATGCATGGTGTGGACCATTTGAGACCTGTGACCAGAGCCTTGTTTCCTGCTTGGGATCTACAAGTGGTTCTTGTGGGCCTTTGCAAGGCACCTTTTGAACCGATTGGGAGGACCTCTTTGAAACATTTAAGTTTCAAAACAGCTCTTTTGCTTGCCTTGTCTACGGCTAAGCGTGTGAGCGACCTTCATGCGCTCTCTGTGAGCCCTGATTGTATGAGGTTTCTCAATAATGACTCCAAGGTTCTTCTTAAACCTCATTTGAGTTTTATTCCTAAGAACCGAGTGGTCCCGAAGGAACCTGTTGTTTTGACGGCTTTCCATCCTCCTCCGTTTGCATCAGAGGAGGATAGGCGTCTTCATTGTCTTTGTCCAGTTAGGGCCCTGAAGGCCTACTGTGATAGGACGGTGGACAGCAGGTCTACTTCTCAGCTTTTCGTGGTCATGAATGCCCGTCAACGGAAAGCGGTGTCCAAACCCACTCTGTCGAGATGGCTTGTGGATGCTATTAGGTTGGCTTACACCCGGTCTGGGTCTGAAGTGCCGGAAGCACTTAAGGCCCACAGTACTAGGGGTGTGTCTACCTCTTGGGCTTTGTCCAAAGGTGTCTCCATTGAGGAGATTTGTGCAGCGGCGAATTGGTCTTCGCCGTCCACCTTTGCGACCTACTATCACCTGGACGTTGCGCCTTCTGCGATGGCGCATACGGTTCTGGGTGCTGCTGCCCTTCCTACTATGTAGTGGGGCGGCTCTCTCCCCTTCCTGAGATAGCATGTTGCTGTCTCTAGAATACGTGGGGGGACCCTGAGTTTTTCCCTTATATTATTGCAATTTTATAAGGTGGACCTGTGTCTGCCCTTAGTGCATAAGGCAGGCCTCGGTCTGTCAGGGTCTTTTTCTGTCTGAACACGCCCAGGCCCTGTGGGTCTGGGTTGGATCAGTCCTGAAAGGGGTCACGTCGGTTGACAGGACCTCCTTTCCGGGTGTGGTCGGTGTGCACGACAGTCTTGTCGGTTCATGACTTCTCGGGGAGTATATGAGTCCCAATGGGGGACCTTGTCTGGAGGTATGACAATAAACGTATAGGTTCCGAACGGAACCATGTTTATTTAATACCGGAGGACAAGGTCCCCCAGAATAAAGCCCCTCGGTTCGCTAGTTGCGGGCGCAGAGGTGCGGCTTTAGAGGAAGTTATGATAGCCCGCAGGGCTTATATACACTCGGGGGCGGTGCCCTCGTTTGTGATTGACAGCCCTACCGACAAATGATATTTCTCGTACGGGAGCTTATGAGTTTTACTCTGTTGCAGCGCCAGATGGCGCTGATATCCCAATGGGGGACCTTGTCCTCCGGTATTAAATAAACATGGTTCCGTTCGGAACCTATACGTTTTGTGAAATAGTGAAGTTTCAAATTGCCACTCCTCACCACCAGTAGCTACTGTCTCTTGGCATATTAGACGCATCGCTCTGGTGCTCACATAGAACGGGGGATGAATGCCTATTTTTCAGTCCATTCCACTTTGAATTGTCGATTTTTCACTGTCAACGTTTCTTTTTACTGGCCATCCTGATTCACGTTGTAAACTGTAGGCTTCTACGGTAGCTAACTGCTGGCAAAACTAAACCAGCGAACTGCTGCCGAACTGAAAGCAGCAGCGTAGCGTTGTCATCTCTCCGTCTGAGCTTCCAGCGAACCTCCATCATTGTTATGGAGATGACAACCCAGGCTGCAGGTGTTTGCGAAAAACCAAATGGCAGACAGAAGAGCAGTCGTACATTCGGAAGACTGTGTGTCCAATGGAGATGATGATGGAGACTTTGTATTAATTGTTCCATGGTAACATCTCGCAGATAACACAAATAACAAGTTATAACAAGTATAATTTATTTGAGACAGTTGTGGCTTGCTCAAATCCAGACCAAACTCCGGACTTTTAAGTGTCTCCGCTGTCCGCTCTATACTTAGAACAAGGATTTCCACCCGCATTTTCCGCTGTTCAAACAGATTAGTATTGCACTGTCAACAACTTTGTGCAGTAGGCGTTTGCTGAATTTCCAGCATCTCCGCGAGGTCGCGGCGGGTTCAGACCTTCAAAATAATGACATAATATAGCTGTCTGCTCCAAAGCGTCGATGGAGGATGTAATAACACTTACTGTAGATATCACACATAATCTGAGGGAGCCGAAAGGAATAATAGGTAATAACTTGTGCACGCACTCGCATGCACGCACGCACACAGTACGCAGCGCCCAAAGGCTGACAAAATCATTGTCTGTCTGTGTAGTGGAGACAAGATCTCTTTCTCTCTCTCTCCACCTCACCTGACACACTCAGTGGTGTCTCACCAAATTCTGGGCCCTGGCTACAATGATTCACTGCGGGGCCCCTGCACAATTATTTTGTGCTTTAACTATTGAAAAATAGCAGATATACAAGCTCACAGTGCCGCACTGCGAGCTGGTAGATCTACTATTTCTGAAAAATCTTGAAAATTTCAAATCCTTCTAAGGTTTTTTTTATGTGTCAGTGGTGCTCAAACATTTCCATGTGAAGGACCCCAAAATGATATGTATTTGGCCACGGATCCCCATCTCAAAATATTTAGTTCCCAGAAGCAAAATTGTAGTTACAAATGTTCGCTTTAAAAAATACATATATTCAAAGATTTGCACACATTTTCACGACTTTTCAAAAATAGCAGATCTACAAGCTCGCAGCGCGGCGCGTGGTGCCGCGCTGTGAGCTTGTAGATCTGCTATTTTTCATTAGCTAAAGTATAAAATAATGAAGGCCCCTCCACCTTGGGCCCTGGTAACTCAGTCCCACAATTCCACCCCTTGTGATGCCCCTGACACACGACACTTTTACTGGGGGAGAAGGGGGGTCTGCTGGCTGATGCAATGAAGGTGAGGCGGGGGGAGGGGGACGTAAAGAGGAGAGGAAAGGGCTTATGTTTTGGTCAGATCATTTAGTGTCTGTGTGCGTGTGCGTGTGTGTGTGTGTGTGTGTGTGTGTGTGTGTGTGTGTGTGTGTGTGTGTGCGTGCGTGCGTGCGTGCGTGCGTGCGTGCGTGCGTGCGTGCGTGCGTGCGTGCGTGTGTGTGTACCTGAGCACGTATCCCCGCAGCACCCCGTTGAGCTGCGGTTCAGGGGGGGGTTGCCACTGGACCATGATGGATTGGTTCGTTCGCCCACTGGCTACGATGTTCTTGGGAGGAGAGCTGGGCGCTTCCTCCCTCAGCATCAGTCTGACACGTTCAACATATCAGACACACAGAAAGAAGAAAGAAAAAACATCATTAGTCAATCTAGAACAGGGGGTCCGGGACCCCTAGGGGGTCCTTAGAGTTACTACAGGGGGTCCTCCTCTTTGTGTGATAGAAACTTTTTTCTCCTTTTTTATTTTAACCACTTGAACCCTAGCGTCCGTATTCTGAGAACTTAAGCCAAAAATAGCAGATCTACAAGTTCACAACGCCTCGCAGCTATTTTCTAGATCAGCTATTTTCAAGCAAAGAGGTTTGGTGTAGAGGGGAAAAAGAGCTGACAAAGTACAGAGTGAAAGGTCAAGTTAATCAAGTATTGACGGTTCAAGTGGTTAAATATCTGAAAACACTGATGATGTTGTGTGTGCTGTCAGACAATTAAACTACATGGAATCTATGAACAGGTTGTGGGGGTCCCTGCTTCATCTCTCTCTCTCAACTAAGGGGTCCTTGGCCTGAAAATGTTGAAGAACCTTGACCTAGAATCCTTCAGTGGGATGTTACAGGGTGTTACTGGAGAAGCACTGTAGTGTCAGACATGTGACAGACACTTGCCGAGTGGGTGCCCTCACTGCCCTGATTCTATTCCGTGAGCGAAGCTCTCCCATTCAGCTCGAGTGTGGTTGCCCGGACACAAGTCGTGGGGTTTATGTGGCCGTCGGGTCGTGAGGAAATGGATATCTCACAGATATATCTGAGTCTGTCTGTGGCCCTTCAATGAAGACATAACTGAGCCATGGATTAACGTGGCCGGACAATTTTGTGGGCAGATCGTCGCGATGCACAATATGCTATTATATTTCAAAGGTACTTGAAAACGCTCGGATTTGCTGCCAAGGCCGCAACAGGCGATGTTTTAACTGTGGAATTTGAAGAGCTACGAAAGACGATCTGTTGAGCCGATGTCTCGATATACACAGGGTGAAAGTTGTAATGTGATTTGTAAACAGCAGGATTTATTTTGAAGTATACGTACTGGAAGTAGTAGTACATACTGGATATAGGTACCTGTATATTAATTAGAAGTAAGTGAAACTAACTATTGGGACGAAAATGAACAGGCAAAACACAAAAACAAAACAAAAACAAATGCTCAAAACAAATAATCGAATAATGTTGATGCTTGAGTGCCAAATCAACAAAAAATTGATAAAACAAAAAGAACAGTGCCCAGTTTAGGAAAACAGGGAGGAGAAATGTGCAAAAGATACTGTAAGAAAAGAATTACATTTAAAATTTGACCATGCAGGGTACACACGCACGCACGCACGCACGCACGCACACACGCACACACACACACACACACACACACACACACATACACCCCGAGAGCACTCTTCCATGTTACACCTTCGTTCTCCACTACATTTCAATCACGTTCGTTAACGCCTGCTTAACCTTTCGATATCATCGCATTTCTCTGTTTATCTTTTCTCTCGTGTTCATCCTGCTCACTCCAACAACCTCTCTCTCTCTCTCTCTGTTCTAAATCCCCCTCTCTCGCCCCGGCAGACAGACGACAGTGTGTGACGGCAGCAGATAGTTAAATCACTATTAGCAGAGGATGAGAGAGGCTCTCCACTTCTCATTTCCAGTGAGACGGTGTGATCCCTCGCTCTCCATCATGCCCTCCCCTCCTCTCCTCTCCTCTCCTCTCCTCTCCTCTCCTCTCCTCTCCTCTCCTCTCCTCTCCTCTCCACACATCTCTGACCCAATACGTCTCTTCTCTATCCCCAAACTGTTCCCTTTCTCAGTGTTTTCTGGCCTACATTTTTCATCCATCCTTCTCATCACTCTTAAAGCTCACACACACACACACTTCCCTCGGCTTAAAGGTGATACACCATGAAATTTAACTTTTCCTATTTTAAAACCTTTTTTTGGGGTCCCACTAGCACCTTCTATCCTCACAAAGTCCCATTTCTGACCGTTGTGTCTTTCTCTGGTTTTGAGAAGGTGAAAGTTAAAAGTATCCCACGGGTTCTCAAAACAGGCTGTTCAGATTTGCTGCCGATTGTGACGTCATCTGCCGATTGTGACGTCATCACAAAAAAAAAATCTAAAAAAAATTTTTTTCAAAAAGATTTTTTTTTTCAAAAAAAATATTTTTTTTTCAAAAGGATTTTGGGGGGGTGGCGCAGTTCAGGCCAAAGGTGGTACTGCAGCTGAAATGCTCTGAGAGCCATTCAAAAATGAGAGAGGCTCTCTATTCAGGAGTGGTAATTTAGCCTCAAACCTTTTGAAAAACGTTTTTGGGACATAAACAATATGACATAAATACTTTTTAAATGCATGGTGTATCACCTTTAAGACAGACGGTTACATCTGCTCTCTCTCTCTCTCGCTCCCTCGTTCTCTCTCTAGCCATCACACTACAGTATACTAGTAAGACACCTGAGGGTGACATGCGACCTCAGGGTGACATGCGACCTCGCCCTAAAGGGCGAGGTCACGCCAATTCTTGACCATCTGGCCAACCACAGCGTTTCTCTGACGATTCTAGTTGTTGTCATTCTGGTTCATGTTTTTGTGAGGGTATCAACCCTAGGAGACACGGGGAGAACATGCAAACTCCACACAGAAAGGACCTATCGCCCACACCCTAGATGGGGTTGGCGATAGGGCCTTTCTGTGTGGAGTTTGCCTAAACATGAAGATGTGGTACGGAATGACTCATATATGGGCATAAAAAGTCATGTGACATCACTTCCTGTACAGACAGTCAGACAGACAGCCATTGACTCCGGCCTAACAATGGCTACTGTCTATGATACAGTCAGTCTGGATTAATTCACAGGGACAGCAGTTCATCAATTTGCCATTTGAAAAATATAGAGATTTGTGCAAAGGTGTGACACCAACCATCTTGTGATAAATGTGAAGAAAATGGACTAGATGATGTTCCACCCTTAAGGCAGTGCGTGATCTCTCATTGAATCAGTGAGGTGGAGTCGCACTGCGCTTCTCATGTGAACACACAGACAGACACTCGCTCCACGAGTAAACGCGGGGCATTTCATGTGTGCTTGCTTATCAAATCATTGTTAACCACAATCCAACTCTTATCGTGGGCGTGAAACAAGCATGAACGTGGCAGTTTCACAGGAGTGTGCCCACAAGTACCTCCCTAACCTGCCTCTAATTGCTTCCCGTGTGAAAAGCCCTCAAGGCTGTCGGTGATCAAAAGGCCAAACATTCAAAGAAAAGATAATGCACATCCTCTGTTTCTTGATGCCGAGCCAAACTGTAAGAACAGAATCATGAAAAACAAAAGCGGGGGCTCCCCACTCACTTTTGAATGCTACAAGCTTTTATGTGCGACAAACAACACAGATACAATGTTTCAAACTCATTCAGTCTTTTTTCAAGTATAAACAAGAAAACAGGAAATGTCATCTTTATATAATAAAAAACGTAAACGTGTTGGAAAGCGCCTTTGGCCAAAAATATGTTGCAGTGCAGTCAGCGTGTAGGTGGTCTTTACACGGTTCAACAGGTTAGCTTCCTGCTTCCCCCTCATCCTCCTCCAGATTGACCAGTTTAACTCCAAATACAAAGCTAGCCTTCCTCACCAGCTTGTCATAGGATGTGTGGGGAGAAAAACACCTGCTCTCTCTCTCTCTCTCTCTCTCTCTCTCTCTCTCTCTCTCTCTCTCTCTCTCTCTCTCTCTCTCTCTCTCTCTCTCTCTCTCTCTCTCTCTCTCTCTCTCTCTCTCCATCTCTCCCTGAGCGATTCTCTATAAGCCGACTAAACATTAGCCTTGGTGCCGCTTTCTTTATGTGTGAGCGTATGTTTGTGTTAATGCTTGCAATAATGTATGCCTGTTCATTGCGCGTGTGTGTGTGTGTGTGTGTGTGTGTGTGTGTGTGTGTGTGTGTGTGTGTGTGTGTGTGTGTGTGTGTGTGTGTGTGTGTGTGTGTGTGTGTGTGTGTGTGCGCGCGCGTGTGGCAGCTGTTAGATGAGGCGTTGCGTGGGGGGATATATAGCACAGGCCAGTGGTTTTACAGCTGTGCTTTACTTCCATTAGGATAGGCACTGTCAGAGAGAACCAGGTGCTGCAGGCATGCACACACTCACGCACACACACACACACACACACACACACACACACACACACACACACACACACACACACACACGCGCGCGCACACGCACACGCGCACGCACGCACACACACACACACACACACACACACACACAGTCTAATGGTCCTGGCGTGAATGAGAGGACCATTAGCATACGTACGTCTGTAAGTAGAGTATATATAATACTCAACCACACCACTACCTTCGTCTTCCGCTGTAATTGATGATGTACATTAGAACACACGCAGCATTGAGCACAAGCACTCACTCTACTGTATGCTCATCTGGGAAGACAACACACACACACACACACACACACACACACACACACACACACACACAGACAATAACAGAAACTGCCTGTGAGTGTGAGTTAAAGCTGGCGAATTGCTCCAACTGTCAACCAGCCGAATCCAAGGGAATACTTTAGACTTTGGGTTCAGCACGAGGACATAAACACCTCCACGCAAACACAAACACAAGCACACAGCAGCCCACAAATATTTCTGAATATTATGTGTGACACACTTTTTTCAGTCCCCAGATATTTAGGAAAATAGGCCAAGTTTCTCTGAGGCAGGTGTGCGTCTGTGTGTGTGTGTGTGTGTGTGTGTGTGTGTGTGTGTGTGTGTGTGTGTGTGTGTGTGTGTGTGTGTGTGTGTGTGTGTGTGTGTGTTTATGTGTTTATGAGTTGGTATGTCACTGTGTCACCCTCTGTTGCTTTTAAAGACCACCAGACATAAAATGATATAAAGAAGAAGTGTCTGACTATAATGGCACGGTTAGACTTGAATTCCCTCAACAAACTTTCTACTTTACAAAGTTTTGGGGTTGGGTAGGGCGGTGTAACATTTCCTGTTTCTGACAAAACACTGTATTGTTGTCTTCGAGGAAAAGACGTGCTGAACATACAATGTCAGATACATCAATATTTATACCAGTGTAGCCCTGAAATATGACAGTCATCCACCTCAACCTGGTGTCGAGCAGTTTAGCCAATTTAAAAAATAAAGGGCTTACTGAAGGTTCACGGGTGTCAGAATATGGGCCGCTCAAGCAGAATTACCTGCATCTGCCGATCCCGCGATGTCTCGCGAAATATTAAAAGGTGTCCACGGTGCTGATCCCGCGATGTCTCGCGAAATATACTGTATATACACTAAAGCTGGCGCTGGTTACCTTCGGTCCGGTGAATAAGCCTGGCACGATTGGAGCCGCAGATTCATCATCATCATCGCGCATCCACGTGCACGCAATAGTGATCCCATCCCA
>NC_137812.1:26053828-26093828 GCF_963921795.1 Nannobrachium achirus | reverse complement strand
TCTCCACCACCTCCCCACACTCCCTTAATATCTCTCTCTCTCTCTCTCTCTCTCTCTCTCTCTCTCTCTCTCTCTCTCTCATGTATTTTGTCTCTCATCTTGTGGTGGTGTATTCGTGGCTGTTTGGGAGCCAGGGGGTGACTGTTGGAGCCGCCAAAAAAAATGACGGTCGCTATTACTGGCTAATGAAGTGAATGACCGGCGACTCCAGAAATATGCACAAATGAAATGGACAAATTTCCTCTTTGCCTCTTTGCTTTACAACGCCGATTAACATTAAATGCCGCTCCATTATTGTTTGACATTTTGTCCGCGGGGCCCATTCCCAAAGCAATGCCACACATGTCAGAATTCATTTACATATCCCTGCTCGCTATCGCTCTCTCTCTCCCAACCTCCAATTCTCAACAGTCAGAGGGTCAGGGTGAGTCTATAGCCATTGTGTTCCAATCTATCTTTCTTGTCATTTATGCAAGGGATGTTCTCATTTCCCTCTCTCCCTCTCCTTCTCCCTCTACCCCTCTCTCTCCCTCTCTCCCTCCCGCCTTCCATTAATCATTTGACAAAGCGCCAGCCGGCTGTTACAACATCTGAGTTAGAGAGAGATACAGAGAAAAACCGAGAGAGAGAGAGACGAACAGCCAGGAAGGACAGACGGGGTGCGGTGTGGTATAAAGAGGTAGAGCACTGTATAAGTCTGTTTTATGTAAATCAACGCTCATCAGCGTCTGGTATGGAAGCTGTTTGCTGCTCCGCGACCATAAAGTATGAAGAACACTTCATCCCACAAACACACACACACACACACACACACACACACACACACACACACACACACACACACACACACACACACACACACACACACACACACACACACACACACACACACACACACAGGGCTACGTACTGTTCTCAGAGAGCTCCAGCAGGTAGTGCAGAAGGGGGGAGTTTCCGTCGAAGGGTCTCAGCCAGGACAGGAGGACGGAGCGGGAGTCAGAGTCGTTGAGCTGGGCCACCAGGGAGCGGGGCGAGTGGGGCAGCTCTCTGGAGAACAACCCAAACACACACAGTATCATCCTCACAGTTCATTTCTCTATGAGAGTGGTTCTCAACAGGGGGTCCGGGACCCCTAGGGGGATCTCAGAGTTACTACAGGGGGTCCTCCAAATCTTTGTGTGATAGAGAGAGAAAAAAAATCTCCTTTTTAGCCCGATTCTTAACCAGATTCTGAGAACTTTAGCCAAAAATAGCCAGATCTACAAGCTCACAACGCCTCGCAGCGTGAGGCGTTGTGAGCTTGTAGATCGGCTATTTTCGGCACAGAGGTTTGGTGTAGAGGGGAGAAGTATTGAAGAGGTTAAATGTCTGAAAACACAAATTGACATGATTCCAAAATAACCTAATGATTGTGCTGGCAAAGAATGAAATGATATGGAATCTTTGACAAGGTTGTGGGGGTCCCTGCTTCACCTCTCTCTCTGCTAAGGGGAGCTTGGCCTGAAAACATTGAAGATCCCTGCTCTATTCGGCATTTGAGCAGCGGATCACCGTTTGGTGAGATTTTGCCTCTCAGACACCAAAACTTTGAATATTTAGCTATCGTTGGATTTTGTCCATGATTCCATGCTGTATTGATGTGGAGCCACCGGACTGATAACGGGTCACAATAAGTAACAATTCTTCTACATTCTGTAATTGTGTAGACTTCTTGTAAATTAAGTAATGCAGGTGTTTAACAATAATGTAACTCTTGAGAGCGTGAAATGAACCTCACAGGTCCATTTGGTTTCCTTTTAACACTCTCAAGAGTTAAAGGGTTTATTTGTTTATTTGGTTTATTTGATTACCACTCACACATTGAACCAAATGGACCTGGATTATACTGTGCACAACATGGACTCTCACAGGTTCAATTGTCAACATGTCTCAAGTGTCAACATGAAAAACAATGTGTAAACATATTCTGATTCTGCTTAAACAAACTCTGTTTTCCAAGGAGATTAAATTGCATAATGAAAGCAAGGCTTCAAGGGAATCAATCGGAATGGCAAGTTGTGCAAGATGTTAGTTGTGAATGGACGTCTTGTCTGCATGTTGACAGCCTCCCCGTCTTCATTGGTGTGTGTGTGTGTGTATGTGTGTGTGTGTGTGTGTGTGTGTGTGTGTGTGTGTGTGTGTGTCTGTGTCTGTGTCTGTGTGTGTGTGTGTGTGTGTGTGTGTGTGTGTGTGTGTGTGTGTGTGTGCGCTGGCGCGCGCGAGCGCGCCCCAATCTCTGATTGGCTTTAGACTCTTATTAATTTCATCAGACCACTGCAGAATTCTAAAAAACCCTTGAACCACCAGCATTAATATTCTACTGATGGTTTACACGTTTGAGTGATTACAACCAGATCTAACTGGCAAACAAACACATAGACCACATGAGGTGCACAGACTAACAATAAAATGGTGAGACAAAACGAAGATAGTCCAGTGTGGGTTGTCCCATGGTAGCTTTGAGTAGTAACACGTTACTACAGTAATACATTGCTGTATTATTACTTTCCCCAGTAACAATTAGTGTAATGAATTACATTGCCAAAACAGTAATAATATTACAGGAATTTCATTACATTTCAGCTTTATCTATTTAATTTATGGTTTACATAATGAATAAAATACTTATTAATCCTAGTAATGCGTTACTGTTACTACACCAGAATACAATTGATTGTCTGACCTAGATAGGCTATCAACCCATTAAGACCTGAGGCCCTACTATCATCCCATTGAATGGGGCTGTTATCACCGTTATTATCCCATAGCTATGGTCCAGTAGGTCCCTACTGGCCTAGCAGGATGCTCTGTTAGGCTGTTATCAGCCTTAAAGTTATACCATGTAACTTTTTTTATAAAACAAATCTTAAAATTGTCCTAACTGTTAAATCGCTAAAGTTTTAGAACACCCACTCCGTTATTTTCAGCTTCTAAAGCCTTCTCTTTATATGTTTTCTATGATCCTGGCCGGGGTCCGGTTTTCGCGGAAAAGTAACGTCATCTGCGTCATCTGTATACATTGTGTATACGTTGGCCAATCACATCGCAGATCATACACACATGATACACTACCGGCCAATCACAGCTTATCTGCCGTGTTTTCAGGAAGTAGCCTCGCTCAGCTACAGTGTTTACCATGGTGAAGGATTCTTAACCTCTTAATCCCCAAATCCTGGCCAGAGAATTACGTTCTATCATGCGTTCTACCCCTCCACGGATTTGTATCGGTCACGGTGGTTTGCGGCGCCGCTCCGGTGGTCCGCGGCGGTGGTCCGCGACGACTCCGGGCGAAAAACGGCCGGAAAAAGCAATACCGCTACTGACCACTAGTTTAGCAACTTACACAGTATAGCTTTAAATCATGTGCCGTCAGCGTGTCACATGACCTGTCCAAACAGACGTGCTGTGATTGGCCGGGAAAAGACACACTGTGATTGGTCGGAAAAGATGCGCTGTGAATGGCCAGTAGTCACTTTGATTGGCAGTTGGGATGAACGCTTCTCCCAAATGATGATTTACACGTCTGTGCCTATAGGGACATACAGATGCAAGACAGTAGATTTCCAGTGGGCAGATTGGCAGAACATTGGAACTGTAGATCAGCTATTTTTGCTATTTTTATGATCTTCTCTGACTTCGAGGTTTATCTACCTATGAAGGTGGATTCTGCTTTTCAATGAGAATGGAGCGGTTTCTTGCCATTCGCAGGTTTCTATAAAAATATGCATCATTCTCCATAAAAGGAAAAGGAAAAGAGCAGTAAAGCCTGAACACTTGAAACGGCACATCTGTAATTCGGACAGCGCTGTGAGATGGCGGAATCGGACTTCGCAACGTTCGGCACGTCGGCTCGTCCGCCTCAGCTCGTTCGGCAGTGCCTCTCGTGGCTCAAGTAACGTGATTCGATGCCAGGAGGTTTGGACTGAAAGTCCAATGATTAGCGAGGCACACTGCCGAGGCAGGTGCTGGAATGGGGTTTCGTTCTGTTTTTCAATGTGACTCCGCCCCGTGACAGCACATGCGTTAACATTGACTCACTCATAGAATGTCTGATAACATCCTACCAGAGCCAGTAGGGACCTACTGGGACCATAGATGATTTCTAGGTAGTTAGGTATCAGATGGTACAGTAGGTGGGTATATGTATGTCCCTGTGTCACGTCTGCTATTGTCTAAAAAAGATTAAGGACGGGGGATTACGAGGGAGAAGGAGACGGGCTTACTTTCAACACCTCAAAGTACTGAGATTATCTCGGTGGAAGAAGATACACAAAGAATATAAACCTGGGACTTGAGAGCCTCAAGGAGAGGGACGACTACCTGCAGGAGCACTGCACCATTATGAAGCCACTTACAGCAGAGATTGGATATCGCTGCTGTCGGCCAGAAACCTCACCATTCCATTTTTGTAAATTAATTAAGTGTCGCGCGAAAAGTACTGAAAATAGCCGCTCAAGCTCACGCCCGTATTTTGCGACGCGTTTGAGTGGTTTCAAAAGTTTCTAAATAATTAATACAAAAAAGAATGGTTTTGGACATACAAGGTTTCCGCCCGATGACATCTATTTTATAAGGGGATCACTGTTGTTATGGGACTTCATTACCAACCCTTGAAGTCCCGATGACAAGGACACTTGCCTTGAAAGCCCCCCCATAACGGATTACAGCTTGCCTTCCAGATGTCAGTTCCTAAACTAATTTTGCAAATTGGGCAGATTTGTTGCGCTGCACCATTTATGAAAGAAAGAGGGAACAGCTCTATTATGCTGCACAAAGTTTTCAAAGCAGTCAGTTTTTTTTTTATCAAATTATCAGAACAAAATGAGTCAAATTAATTATATTCGCATCACAGCAGCAACAGAAGATTAAAACAAACAAAGGGACCAATACATAGCCTAACCATTTTCGCCTGGGGTCTGCGGCCAAATACATGTTGGGGGTCCTTGGCACACACACAAAAAAAAAACCTTCTGATTTAGAAGACATTTTAAAAATCAGGCTCAGGGTGGGGGGGGGGGGGGGGGGGGGGGGTTTGGGGGGTCTATCTAATTACACTTGATACCAAGTAAAGTTATATTATTCTAACATTTTTAAGGGATTAATAAGAAACTACTATTACTAAGAAACATGCCCCGAAAATGTACACAGCCCACCCATCTGACCACTTAACACTCAGTGGTCCAATGGGTGGGCCGTGAACACTAAACAGCCTCTCTACCCACTCAGCTCCGGCCGCCCAGAAAATAGGGATACAGCATTGGGAAATAGGGATGGGACGATATGAAATACAAAAGAAATCGCGGTTTACAAAATCCATTATCCTAGGGCAGAACATTTGTCAAAAAATAGCAGATCTACAAGCTCACAACGTGACGCGTTGCGACGCGTTGTGAGCTTGTAGATCGGCTATTTTTTGGCAAAAACATTTGATAGAGGGTGGAAAAAAAGACTGTATCAAGTACGCATTGGGCCTCATTCATCAAGCACTTAAGACCAAAAATACGATCATATTTTGTTCTTACCGGCATTTAGGACGATTCTCAAGTTCGGGGTCAAATTCATCAATGTTTTTTGGTCTTGGATTTGTGCTGGAAATACGATGGAAAATACACCACCTCTGACCATGGTGTAAATCTTTGCTTATATTTAGGATGCTTTTTTCGGTCTGGAAATAAGCCATCAGCCCACGGTGCATATTTAGAATGCTTTTTTCTTCATGCAAAATCAATTTTAAATTGTGCCAAACATCAAATAAAATATGTATTAGTCCATTCTGCCCAACATGTGCCAACACATGTATTTAAAAAATAAAAGAATATGTCAATTTTCAAACAATTACATATTCAGTCGTGGAGTTTGTAACCAAATGGACCCGCCGATGGGGGACCACTCATGCACCGCATGATGACTGCCCGCACTCGTCCATTTGGTTTCATTTTAAAGAGTTAAGGATCTATAAAGGCCCAAGGGTCTGTTTGGTTACCAACTCTCCTTCATTTAGCCAGTAGGAGCGAGATCATTTAGCGACCTACAACCGGGTCGCGACGTGGTCGGTAGTTTTCAGCGACCGGGTCGCTAAATCGAGCGACCGGGTCGCTAAATCACCGACCGCGCCGCTAAATCGACCGACCCGGTCGCTAAATCTACCGACCTGCCTGCAGTTTTAGGTCGGTAGATTTAGCGACCCGGTCGGAAGATTTTGCGCCCCAGTCGGTCGATTTAGCGACCCGGTCGCTCGCTTTAGCGACGCGGTCGGTGATTTAGCGACGCGGTCGGTGATTTAGCGACGCGGTCGGTGATTTAGCGACCCGGTCGGGAGGTTGCGTGGCAGGTTAGCCTAACTGAGGTAACGGTCGGGAGGTTGCGTGGCAGGTTAGCCTAACTGAGGTAAGGTTACTGAGGTTAGGTTTAGGGTTAGGGTTAGGGTTAGGGTTAGTAGGTCGGTGGAAGCGACCACCGGTCGGTGGATTTACCTACCCGGTCGCTGGATTAGCGTCCCAGTCGGTGGAATTAGCGTCCCGGTCGATGGAATTAGCGTCCCAGTCGGTCGATTTAGCGACCCGGTCGCTCGCTTTAGTGCCGCGGTCGGTGATTTAGCGACCCGGTCGCTCCATTTAGCGACCCGGTCGCTCGCTTTAGTGCCGCGGTCGGTGATTTAGCGACCCGGTCGCTCCATTTAGCGACCCGGTCGCTCGATTTTGCGACCCGGTCGCTGAAAACTACCGACCACGTCGCGACCCGGTTGTAGGTCGCTAAATGATCTCGCCCTCTCTCCATTTAGCAGGAGACCACCAGACCACTTGTAATTAAACTTGGATTGAACCTTGTAAACCACTTTATTCTATTATAGTCTACATTAGAGCATTACGTTCAGCATCCATTTTGTAATCTGCGGGATCAGAACAGTTTTAATTCATATCCTATGTTGTCAATGTGATGCCGATATGTTTTTCTTTCCTTTTTTTCCTTTGTTTTTTGACGAGACAAGTTGAAGTTTTTATATGCAGCAAGTCCAAGTTCAAGTTCCTCTGCTGGCGAGAAGGTGGGGGGCGTCGCGACCCTCCACTGATTAGGCTTTAATTTATAATAGACTAGGCTACTGTAGGCCTATTGATCACATCAACACATAACGCTACACACAAAAGCAAAATAACTCTTACCTTCGGTCTGATAAGAATACATGTGGCTTTACAGGACAGTGTTGAAATATTAATAAAAAAAAAGAATTTCCCCTCAGTACATATAGGATAAATAATCAATAAAGCTAGCGACCTGGTCTGGTCCATATCGGAAAGCAGCCGTGTCACAGCTCATACTGTATATTCCTTCAACATTATCTTTTTGGCAATGTTCAGTAGAAAAGGATTATAATATCCATCCCATGTTTATTATTTTGTGATTGAGGACTAATCGTAGCCTTGTAAATGTGCCGATCTATAGAGAAGAAAAAATAGGCAGCCTATTCTTTTTTTTTCTCTCTTTTTTTTTTTTTTTTTTTGGACAAGACACAATTATGTTCAACAGCATAGCCAAGTTTAAGTTGTGATTAATTTCTAGTAGCCTATAGTGTGAATGGGTTCCCAGAGCAGAAAGTGCTTAGTCATGCTCTCTCTACCATATATGGTCCTGCCATAAGTACTATGGAAGCTGCTCTCTCGTTTTTACCCTTGTTTTTGCACTTAAATTTACGTCCAAATTCATCATGACATACACCTGTGGATAAGCACAAAATGGGATATACACACTGCTTGATGAATTTGACTGACGTTTGGACTTACTGAAATTTAAGATGAAATTTAAGGAAAAAATACACCCTATTTACGACCAGATTGATGAATGAGGCAGGAATGAGGCAGGTGTAAGGCAAGATGGGGCCCAGCTGGTTCTCCCCTGACTTGACAAGATCATATTAATTAATGAATGAGCTTAGCCACCGTGGAGCAGCTACCTTAACACGGTGTGCAAAGCTACACACGCACACACATTCTCTCAAGTGTCTTGTGGGATTTGAACCAATAACCTGTTGGTAATTAGTCTGTTTCCTCAGCCGCCAGCGTCTGTTAGCCTCCATGACCTCTTGATACCGAGCTAACGAGAATGTCTGTCTCTCTCTCTCTCTCTCACACACACACACACACACACACACACACACACACACACACACACACACACACACACAGTTTGTTTCCTCTCCAATTTGGTCAGGCATAAACAAGCGTCCAGCCCCCATCATGTCCGCTGCAGTCTGACATGTTTAATCTCTCATGTATTTCAGAGTTCACCCTCTGCCTCTCCCCTTCCCAGGGATTGTGTTAAAATACCATAAACGCCTTCTATAAATATTAAATATATAATACCAGTGTCTATTAATATATAATGGCCGCTACCTGATAGGATTTGCTTTGAATGAGAGCGTGCGTGCGTGTGTGCTTGCGTGTGTGTACGTGCGTGGTTAGAGACACCGTCTGGTAAGCAGAATGTCAGCGGTTCAACTCCCGACCCTGGTCTATGTGTTGTAGTGTCGCCTGAGTGGCCATCAGCTGGGTCTGGAACTGAAACTGACCAACAACAGCCTCCCCCTTCCCTTGCCTTATGTGTACCGTGCTGTTGCTGTTTTACTGTACAGTATGTGTGGAATCATTCCTTAAAGCAGCGGTCTTCAACAGGGGGTCCGGGACCCCTAGGGGGTCCTCAGGGTTACTACAGGGGATCCTCCAAATCTTTGTGTTGTAGAAAGAAAAAAAGAAAATCTCCTTTTTTACAAATTTTTAACCCGATTCTGAGAACTTTAGCCAAAAATAGCAGATCTACAAGCTCACAACGCCTCAAAGCGCGAGGCGTTGTGAGCTTGTAGGTTTGGTGTAGAGGTGAGAATATTGACAGCTCAAGTGGTTAAATATCTGAAAACACAAATTGACATGAATCCAAACTACACTGATGAGTGTGCTGTCAAACAACGAAACTACCGGTATATGGAATGAATCTATGAAAAGGTTGTGGGGGTCCCTGCTTCATCTCTCTCTCAACTAAGGGGTCCTTGGCCTGAAAATGTTGAAGACCCCTGCCTTAAAGGACATTTTTTTTTTATTGTAATTAGAGAAAAGATTCAAATGTTTTCATTTACTGCTTTCTATCGTTATAGCGATTTTAACTATTTTAACAAGTGGCTAAATATATATTCTTAGACACAACAAGCCCCATTCCCAAGATGCCCCGCAATCTTTCATTGGCTGATGTGACTTATGGGGGCTAGTAGTGCTACTGTAAATAGCAATAAAGAAATCGCCGGCTTATTGTGTCTAACAATAAATATTTAGCCATGTGTATGCATTGCTAAAACGATAGAAAGCAGTAGACTAAATGAAAGCATTCTAAAACTCATCCTTTCTTTTCTAAAATATTAACCAAAATTGTCCTTTAAAATGAAGAGAAGGTCAATATGATGTGTATATGCAGGCAAATACTTTACTTGTACAATCACTCGCTGACACACGTACGTATGTACGTACGTACGTACGTACGCACGCACGCAGGCACGCACAAACACACCTCTCTCTCCCTTTCTCTCCCCAGCGCACTAATTACGTGGAGATGAGTAGGTTTCCAACATAACAGCACAGTGCATAGCAGATGAGCCTAGGAGTCCCTGAGAGGTTTTTTCTGTGTCTGTTGATCCAACGTAGCTGCTACCAGCTGACAGTAATAAACACTAACTAGGAACAAGCTCACTTAACATACTGTACATTGGCTATAAAATAACTGCAATTTAATTGATTTGCTCCAACAATGGAGAGAGCACATATGGTATTTAATAGAGAGGGAGGCTATTAATATTGGAAATGTAGGCCATTATTTCACGAGTCAAGTGATATATTCTCTCTGGCTCTGTGTCAATTTACCTAACTGCCGCTTCCTCTGAAGTGGAATATAGACGGACGTTTCCCAAACAGTGGGCCGGAACCCAATTGTGGGTCGCAGACAGGTGTTTGTGGGTCCAGAGTAAATATCGCCTTTTATTTTTCCTTTACTACATAAAAAAATCTAAAAATAATCTTATTTCAAATGGTAAATGATGGCTTTATATAGCGCCTTTATCCAAGGCGCTTTACAGAGATTGTGCATTACATTCACCCATTCACATACCGATGGCAGAGGAAACCCTGCAAGGGAGCAATAGGGAGCAATAGGGGTTCAGAGTCTTGCTCAAGGACTCTTCAACACTAACTCTGGGGGAGCCCGGAAATATCAAAATAAAAACTAAAATCACAACTTTTCATCAATTAATAATAATTCCAACATATTTCAAATGTATTTCATAAATAAAATCTGAAAATCAAGTAATTCCCAACCATGAATAGCCTAAATAAAACACTGTTTAAGAAGCGAAAATAGCACAGCGTGGTGCAAAGCGACACGTTGTGAGCTTATAGATCTTTTCACTAGTTTGGGTCCCTTGGCAGACTTCTAATTGCTCTAGCGAGCTAAAAAGTTTGGGAACCACTGATATACTGTAGACCACAGACATCAGCCAGAACTGTGGATTTGAAAAGGCATTGATGCATCATGATAAAGGTGGGAACTTCACGGCATTGCTTTGGAACGTTTTGGAGAGAATAACACATAACATAATTAATGGTTATTTTCACTGAGAACTTGGGAGCTTGGTGAATCCTTTTTCATTGTCTAAATTACAATAGAACTTTCCAATACTGAGTGAATCAGTTCCTCTTGTCAAATTTGTGCATTTAATGTAATTGTGTCAGTATTGAAATGGATTCATTGAACTGTATTAAAAATTATAAGCCTGGTGGAATTAATGATTGAATCATTTCTCAAATGATCCTTGTGAGGTCAGAGATAAAAGCATTCACAGGCCTGAACCCTAATTGGACCCGTGAAATTAATTCTGACATCCGATTTGTTCCTTGACACTACAGAACCGACCCTGGTGACTCTCGTTATTATGGGTGCGTTCGGAAATGCGCACTCAGCACACTGGTGTGCCGTCGTTGGTTTATTCGGTGCAATTGGTGCGTTGTCGTTCGAAGATCCAGTGTGCTGCGCCCCCGGTCTTGTCTTGAGCGCTTCTCAGCGGTGAACAATGGCATAGGAAATGATAATAAAATGCACCATTTGCGGCCTGATTGGTCCTTTGGGCTTTCATTGTTACACACGCATTAACATGTAAACTAACAGCAGGTAGGCCAATGTTCTGAATGAAATTACCTTTCAGCAGCAACTGCTGCTTTTCAGAAAGTTTTCTTTCAGAGTTCAGACTGAAAAAGCGCACCGCTGCTCCTTAACTGGTCGTTCGTAAAGAAGCCACACTCTATGTCACCGCCCACTGCACTCACTAAAGTGAGCACACCCCCAGTGCGCATTTCCGAACGCACCCTATATAGACCTGTCAAAGCCAATAATTACAAACCTAATAATTGCAATTGTTATTTAAAATGCTGTTCTGTACGGTATATGCCAGTGATAGGCTACTCCATAAATGTAGTATAGCAGCTGTACAGTAAGCAGCCAGCAGCCTACAATAAGAGACAATGGAATTAGATTGCATGCTTTCACCTCGCTGAAGAAAGATTCCATGACCACACACCTTTGATATTGTCTCTCAACTCAGCTGGCATAGATGCGCAACTCAACATTACCCCTCCTTATTTAGATCTGCAGTGATCTGATCCTAGGTCAACCTAATCATCAGGTAATTACTGTAAGTTACACAGCACTCTATGCTTTGTTTTCTCTCCTGACAATACACTCTCATTCAATACTATTACAATGCAGCTGATTTGCATGCTGCAAGCCATTTTGTTCCTGTGTCTCTCAAAGTAAACAATCTCCCACCTGAGTTTATTGGACACAGGTATGTATTTATTTGCACGCAGTGTGAGACGTTCCTTGGTATTGGCTTGAGATGAGCTGTGCTGTTAGAATGCTCCAATATGGCCCGGACTGCTGGCCTAGTGGACAACTATGTTATAATGTAGCCTGATAATTCCAGTTCGAGTACCATTACTATAAATAAAGGCAGAAAAGCCCTTGCATGAAAGGTGGGCATCCTGGCTGTATCATTCTGAATGGTTGCTGTTTCTGCTGTGACACCTGAACTCAACAACCAAAGTGATGAGTGGTAAATGGTGCATAGGACCAATGCAAACACAATGTAAAGTAACAGCAAAGGTGATACACCCTCCCCTGGATGATGACCTCCACCTTTCTGAGCCTAATTATTCAAAAAACTACAGATTACAAAAAAACACTGAATGTTGAAAGGTCAGTTTTTTTTGTTGGTGTAACTGAGGTCGGGAAACATGAAAAAAAAGCCTAAAAATAAAATAAATGTAAATTTGTCATAAGACATTTAACACACACCCGTCTCCTTGGAAAAAAAGAATGCTCCAAAAATATAAAACATATAAAACCCAAAAAGAAAAGTGCCAAGCTCACATGACTTCGAGGCGGGCCGAGTGGGAGTCGTTGCCAGCCCGCGACGTCACGGTGCAGGTGTAATCCCCGATGTCACCTGACCAGGTCTGGCCAATGGTGAGGGTGCCCTGCCGCACCGAGACACGCCCACCGCTGGAGGGAAGGACCACGACTCCACCGCGATCCCAGCGGAAACTAGAGAGAGGGACACAAAGTGGCCATTGAAATCGCCTATTTTTTTTATTTTTTTTTACCAGTGGCATACCTAAAACGTCATTGTAGGCCTAATGCAAATCAAATGAAAGAGAGATGTACTGTAGCTCTACTTACAGTAACAACTGCATCATTAGCCATTTGGCAGCTAAACAATCTGGGTAATCTATTTTAAGTAGATTGTTTGATTTGATTAGTTTTCCTTAGCCATAACTATCTATTTTCACAAATGTATTTTCTGTAAAAAGCCATTTGTGTTGAATGTGGGCAAAGTCATAAATAAGTTAAATAACATTGTGAAGCAATTGAAAGAGAGATGTGCTCAGCTATCTTTAATGTAATCCCACTTTATAGCAGGCAGACAGATATCAACCCAGACAATTAGCAGACAAATGTACATTAGTTTGTTTTAGTGCTTGTGTGGAATAATAATGCTAATTGCACAGAATTATTAAAAAGAGAAAATGTAGCAAATTACTTTGATTACAAATTGTGTCATTGACAGAATATAAATGGAATTCCAAGCCATACAATAATGCAAATTGCAGTTGTCTTAAGTTATGTGGAAATAAAGCAAATAAAAGAGAGAAGTTATGAAGTAATGTCATTTTATCAACTGGCCCGTGGCCCCTTGACATTTTTGTAATGTGGCCCACAAGTTCAGAAGATTGAGTATCCAGGTGTTGTTGCTGTATGTACACACGCACACATAGGGTTGGGATCCTTTAGGATTTTTAAGATTCTGGTTCCTTAACGGTCCCCTCTTAACGGTCCGATTCCTTACCGGTTCCGTTTAAAGGAGGAGTGCTTTTCTAACGGCAATCTGATGTTATTCCGTCCATTAACAAGTGGTAGAGGAGAGAGCGAAAAACTGGGAGATGGGTTAGATGGGAGATGGGAGGGGTCTAGCGTCAATTTGCCTTTTTACAGAAGCTGCACAGAAAGACCCATTGGAGACATTTACGCCATTATGAAAGTCTAACGTAAAAAAAGGAATTGTCGAGCCATACAAATAAGCGATTTAGTGTAAAATCCCACTGCTCGCAGTCGGAGCTTGAGAACCACCAGAATTGTAATTGTATAGCAGACCACATGCCAGCTCTGACAGTGACATTAAAAAAATCTGATGTAACCGATCCTGGGTTCCTCAATGTTGGATCAGGTTCCTCCGAGTCCGGATTCCAACCCTATGCTCACGCACACGCACACGCACGCAAGCACGCGCACACACACACACACACACACACACACAAAGCAGGTACCTGACAATGACCCTGGGGTCATGTGTGGCGTTACAGTTGAGCGTTGCCGTGGTCCCTTTGATGACGCGCTGGTCTGATGGAGGCACAGAGATGGCTGTACGACCTGAAGACAACAACAACATCAACAACGACATCAGCAACACGTTGTACCTGTCAGCAGGAAGGGCTCCTGGGTGGCTCTGGAAAAGATACACTCTCTCCCCTTGTTTACGCAGGCAACAGTGTTCATTATTCAGATGGTGGATAATATGCATGCCTGTTCAACTGCAAAAATAATGAGAGCCTTCCTTCCACTGCTAATTAGTCTATAATTTACACATGCAGATTTCCTCTGAAAGAACACACGCAGGCACGCTTGCTCGCGCACACATACACACACACATGCAGGCACGCACACACACACTTCTATTTATCAAATTCTGCTTATAGTCTATTAGTCATGCTTGTACTGCCCAGATATTAGTCATTACGTTGTGTAGTGGATGCAAAACTCGAGATATGGGGTGTGTGTGTGTGTGCGCGCGCGCGCGCAGTGTGTTTCCCTCTGACAGTGCTACTGAGGGAAGCACACTGCAAGCCATATGTTTTTCTCTTCCGCGCTCCATGCCCCGCCTCCCATGTCTTGCGATTGGCTATAGCTGCACTTTGCTCTGCCAGTCACAAGATGGGGGAGGCAGGACAAGGAGCGTGAGATAGACAAAACTTTTATCAACACAAGTTTCTGCAAGAACCCTAATGCATTTCAGAGAATCTTTGAAATCTCTCCTCAAAACACTTTAGAAACGTTATATCTATCAGAGACCAGAGAGTGGTACCAGGCATCGACTTTCAAGGAACCATGAATACCGTCATCCCAAATAGAAAAAAGGTATACAGGGTAGGGCTGTCACGATTACAAATTTAAGTTGTTAAGTTTAAGTGGAACAAATGTTAAGAATGTTATTTAGATAGCACGTTGTTTAGACATAATGCTAGTTCCATTCCATCGTTTACTCGGTATCCTAGTTTCTTTGAGGCACTACATATTTCTCTCTGCACTCTACTAACGTGAATATTTATCTTTGTTGTTTAATGACAAGACAAGAGCTCTGCTTATTCCGATCTCATACTTGTAAGTCGCTCTAAATAAGAGCGTCTGCTAAATGCCTAAATGGTATGTTGTATGTTCCTACTAACTCAAGGCCATGCAAGGTGACGTGACCCGACCGAACAGAGCCGTCCAGTTTAAATCACACTGCTCCACAGAGGACCAGGCCAACCTTAAACTAATCTGACCAGATTTAATGTGCAACAGCGCAGCAGACACACAAATCAGCCAATCGATATAGGCTGACCAGCTAATCAATCATCCCCCTTCACCTGGCCAATCAAATGATTACCTGACCACTAAAGCGGATATCCAATCAGGCCTCTTGTTGGTGACCTTGGGTTAATGAGAGCGGACATCTACGAATGAATTAGTGTCTATTCAACACAAACGATATCGAATACTAGTCTAGAGATTGTTTATTTGTGTGTGTGTGTGTGTGTGTGTGTGTGTGTGTGTGTGTGTGTGTGTGTGTGTGCATACTCCAGACGGTGAGTGCAGCAGTGGCATTGATGATTCCTTCGGAGTTGGAGGCGACGCAAGTGTATTCTCCTGAATCCTGGAGGCTGACCGGCTGAACCTGCAGACCTCCTGACTCCAGCAACATGAACCGTGGGATCTGAACCGAGCCACTGGCCAGGATCTGAGAACCTACACACACAGTGAGGGAAGTACAAAGAGAAACATGTTCCTTAAGGAAAAGTACCAACACCACAATGTAAAAACACTCTGTTCCAAGTAAAGGTTCGGTATGCAAAATGTACTTGAGTAAAAGGACTAGTACAAAGTGTACTTAGAGTGCCAAAAGTAAAAGTACTCATTGTGCAGAATGTCCCATTTAAAATTTTCAAGATATATACAAATCCTTTGAACATAGCAGATCTACAAGCGTTGTGAGCTTGTAAATAGCCGGATTATATACTGTAGTGTAAGGCTGAAGGAGTCAATGTATGTTTTGTAATAATAATACAAATCGATACAAAATTTAAGAACAATATTTGCCTCTAAGATGTAGGAGAAGTACAAGTATAGCAAATTGGAAATACTCCGGTAAAGTAAAAATATCTAAAAATTGTACAATTCTTGAGTAAATGTACTTAGTTACTTTCAACCACTGCGCGCGCGCACGCACACACACACACACACACACACACACACACACACACACACACACACACACACACACACACACACACACACACACACACACACACACACACACACACACACACACAGAGAGAGACACACAGAGACACACACACAAACATGAAATATTTATTTATGTCCACATAAACAAAAGTACAAGAGCACCTTGTACAGAGGACATAAACACTGGCAGTACAAGTCAGACAATAAGAAAACAGCCCAGTTACAAAGTGTCTAGACAGCACAACATTGTTCTATACAATATTATGGTGACATACTTGTCAGACACGGCAGACATCATTCACGGATACAGGAAACGCACACGCACACGAGCGCACGCACACACACGCACACGCGCACGCACGCACGCACGCACACACGCACGCGCACGCGCGCACACTTTACGACCTTGCTTTCAGCCTTGAATCCATCTTTCCTGGGAATGAATGCAGTGTCAGTCACGCATGGGTGTGTGTGTGTGTGTGTGTGTGTGTGTGTGTGTGTGTGTGTGTGTGTGTGTGTGTGTGTGTGTGTGTGTGTGTGTGTGTGTGTGTGTGTGTGTGTGTGTGAGAGAGATGGTGCAGTACCTTTGCTCCAGGTAATAGAAGGTTTGGGGGCTCCAGTGGTCTGGCAGGTAAACAGGGCAGTGTGGCCATTGGTTACTGTCTGTTCAGATGGGGGTTGTAAGAAGGCGGGGGCTACACCTAGCATGCACACGCACACGCACGCATGCACGCACGCGCGCACAGACACACACACACACACACACACACACACACACACACACACACACACACACACACACACACACACACACACACACACACAGAAACATTCGGGAAGAACAAGGTAACCTTGTATGAACAAAACTATAAAAACATGTATTATCATTTTTAAAAACATTTTCTAAATAGTGAACATTTTCACTACTTTAATTTATTTACAAAAAGAAATATGGAGATACGAGGATTCTGGCCGACATCAAGGACATGCAGCTGTGTGCGTAACGTAACAAAACAGTAGCAGCAGACTAAGTGGCCGTTGTGCTGCTTTTATGTGAAGTCATAATGTCAGACAATGGATAAACGCAGAGGGACAAGACAGTGGTTGTCAGGGGAACAGCTTGTCCTTGGTATTATTAGCATTGGTGGAAAAAGCACTCATTTTCCTCGTCATCAACATTTTTGCAAATCTTTGGCAAATCGAGTGGCAAAGTGAGTTTAACGTCGTTTAACATTGTTTAATGCAATCAGATAACAGTTTTTTGCCACTCAGTAGGTGTTCCCGCATAACTTCCGGGTACGACGATGATGTCACGCGCATACCGTCTATAAGTAATGCAAAGTTTTTGCTTCTGCTGGTCCCTGGAACGAAATATTTTGAGATGGTGGTCCGTCGCCAAATACATGTCATTTTGGGGGTCCTTGATATGGAAAAAGTTTGAGAATCACTGATTTAGAAGAGAGATTGAGAAGACATTTATAGAATCGGGTCAAAAATATTCAAGACTTTTCGAATTTTCAAGATTTTTCAAAATAGCAGATCTACAAGTTTGCAGCGTGGCACTCGGTGCCGCGCTGTGAGCTTGTATATCTGCCATTTTTTAATAGTTAAAGCGTAAAATAATGGTTAATGTGGTTCCAGGTCTTAAAATATGGAGATGAGAGGTTTCTGCCCGACGATTTGGCAGTAAACGGTGCTTGGGTGCGATGCTGGATCCTCTAGGGAATGCACCTGCAGTACTGAGTGTCCGTGTCTCTCCTCCAATAAATATTAAATTAAACACCCGTCTCAGGATGGTACTTTCTGTCTTTTAATAATTGAACAAGCCATTTTTCCCCCCTCCTAAAGTTGTGATGATGTAACTGATTTAAACGTAACTCTTTTACGATGTGTAATTGTTTCTCTGCGGTGTGTTCTATTCATAGAGCAGCGTATAAATTTGCTGCTTTCTGTTCTTGTCAAGTTCTCGCTTGTGATTGAAAAGAGCGTAGACCAGTAGTTCACAAACTACTTCGAGCCAAGGACCCCCAAATATGCTGCGGACCCCCATATGAAAATGTTTGGTGCCAAAGACCCCCCAGGAGAGAAGATTTATGTCAAAAAAGAAAAAAGGATCTGCGTTTCGCTCCGAGCTTGTAGATCTGCTCTAGATCCACTGTGAGTGTGAGGTAGGGATGGGACGATAATCACGATAATCAAAATATCCCCACCATCCATTATCCTGTGGCGGAACATTTGCCAACGCGATGCGTTGTGAGCTTGCAGATCCGCTATTTTATGGCAAAGAGATTTGGTAGAGTGTGAAAAGAAACTGTATCAAGTCACAGACCCTCTATAATACCAATTAAAGAGGGTTAAATGGTACCAGATATGCAGCTCGGCCAATAAAAGATGAATTGATCCAAGTGCATGACGGAGGATAATTTTAACGATAAACTAAAATCTCCACGATAGGATTATTGAGTGTTTTTTAACACGATAAAATCGTCCCAATATCGACCCATCCCTAGTGTGAGGCGTGTGTGCGTGTCTTCATGCTCACTGGAGACGATGAGCTGTGTGTGTGCCATGTTCTCTCCGGCAGCGCTGCGGGCGATGCACTGGAATATGCCTCCGTCTCCGGGCTGCACCCGCCGCACCGTCAGCCCAGCCGCCGCCGTGATCTTGTAGCGAGAGTTGGCCAGTCTGGACAGAGGCACCGTGTCCTTGTACCACTCTACCCTGGGCTGTGGCACTCCTGTAGAGGGGAAAAAGAGCAGACTAAGGTAAAATTGACGGTTCATGTGGTTAAATATCTGAAAACATGAATTGACATGAACACAATGACGATTTTGCTGTCAAACGATGAAACTATATGGATTCTATGAAAACGTAAATGGGGGTCCCTGCTTCATCTCTCTCTCAACTAAGGGGTCCTTGGCCTGAAAACGTTGAAGACCCCTGCTTTAATTCATTAATCAGACACAATCAAAATGATGCAATGCAGGATCATGATTAGATGTCTCGATATACACTACATTATACAACACAACACAAGTGTCTTTTCCATATGAAGAAGACAGAACAACATTTCATTAATTGCTTTGCCCTTCTTTTAGCCAGTCCAATAATTTGTACATGTTGTAGTCCTCGTACACACAGCTTATGGGCATGACCTAAGTTGGCACACGCACACACTTAACACTAAGAATCTCCACCACCGAGGTGTGGCTCATTATGACAAAGTGACAAAAACCCACACTCCACTGCTTCCATGTATAAAATATGCATACTGGCATGATGATCGCCACTAATAATATATTGATTGAAGGTGTGGGCAGTAAGGGCAAGGGTGGCACTAATAATATAATATTGATTGCAAGGGGTGGGCAGTAAGGATAAGGGTGGCAGCAGAGGCCAAAAAACACAGTGAATAAAAGATGTGAGAGGAGGAGGAGAGCAGAGATCCAGAACAATGAGCAGCTCAAAGTTCATTCCACTCTGTAAATGCATTTCTTATTGCTGCAATGTGGAGGAGCTGAAACCCAAGGATTTTACTCTCATTGTATAACTGGATGTATATCGATAACAAAATAAACAAATCATGAATGTTACCGTGTACACTAAATGTTGTTTTAACTGTCTTTTAGAAAATATATATCCTCATGATCACTTTTCAATACAAACATTCATTTTTAGCTGTTCTGCCAGTTCTCCCCCCATGTAGTCCCAGTCCCTGCCAGGGGTGGACTGGGCATCTCGCATACCGGCCCAGTGGGCCGACTATAAGTGGGCCTCTGGGCCCCCAAAAAATATTCTGTGACTACTTGAAGAGGTAAAGAAAGCGGAAAATCGACTGCTCAACTGCCTGCTCAACAGATCACCCTCCTCACCCCGGTTTCCAACACCGCGTCAACACGGCCAATTGTGTTCATTGGAGCATCCAAGCCAAGCCGGCATGCACAATGGAGGATTCAAAACCCCCAGCCTCCAACACCACGGTGGTGGGCAGGAACCTCAACCCTAGCAGCACCCCGGATGCCCCCGCCAAATAAGAATTGGCATGTTCAATAAAACGCAATGAACTGAAAACAATCCATTCAGTTTCCGTCTCTCTCACTGGTAGAGTTTCTCACACCTGCTGCAGTATATCTTTCAGTTGCGTAAAGTAACTAAGTAGATTTACTTAAGTACAATTTTGAGGTATTTGTACTCTACTTGAGTATTTCCAATTTCCAATGCTTTCACTTCTACTCCACTACATCTTGGATCCAAATATTGTACTTTTACTCCACTACAATTATTTGAAAACTCTAGTTACTTGTTACTTTGCAGATATTAAGTGATTGTATTATAAAACATACATTAATCCACTTTAGACCTATTTTATACCTAGGCTATTTGAAAATAGTCTATCTAATTTATTTACTGATATTTTTAAACAGTACATTTCCTCTCTACTCTACCCTGTGTGCCCTTTATCTGTTTTTCTTCCTCCATCTCTTTCTCCCTCTCTCTCTCTCGATCCCTTGTTGATGGCAAAGGGGATAATGTCAGCTCGCATTAAAATAGAACACGCCTACTACAGCCTGGTGGGGGACATTGGGGGGTTTGAACAGGTGTGGTGTGTAGGCGAAGCACTACAGTATGTGCTGTCAATAACGATGGCACTCTACAGCTTGCTTTCTAAAAAATAATAATAAAACAAAAATAATAATAAGAAATGTTGTTCTAGGTCTGCGGTTGAATAGAATCATTTGATCGTCATGTTTTTTCTTGTAATGCAAAAAAGGTTTTAATAAAGTGGTCTTAAAAATCAAAAATCTCTCTCTCGCTCTCCTTCTCTCCATTCATACCTCCTCCAGGCTGAAGCTATTTAACTACTGTATCAGACTACTGAGGAGGAACAGCTACTCCCCCTACGTGAGAGGAAGAGAGAGAGAGGGAAAGAGAGAGAGGTGTGCATGTATGCTTACATGTACATGCGCACAAACAGGTGGTGTTGTGTGGTGTGTGGGGGGGGGGGGGGGGGGGGGGGGGGTGTAATCCAGTTAGACAAAGGCATCAGAAGTGCAATTTTCAGACATGGTGTCAGGATGTTAAACTGCTACACGGCTGCTGTCCAACTGCGTGCGTGCTTGCGTGCGTGCGTGCATGCGTGCGTGCGATTAAGTGGTGGATGGAGTCACCTTGATGGCTCTGGAACAGAACATATACTTTAGTAGACTACTACTTACTCTGGGAAAACAAATGTTCAAGGAACAATGGGAAACAAATGTACACAGACCAGTGGAAACAAAATACACTGCCCAAAGGTCATGCCCACTTGCCCGAAAGTAAATCGTCCATTATAAAATGATAGGTGTGTGTCTGTGTGTAGGAGAGAGGGAGAGAGAGTGCTCTGGCAACGTTCAAGTGTTTATAGACAGATATCTTGTGAAAGACCCCGCCAGGAAACCTAAAAGCAAACTCCACTTTCCCCAAACGTTTTATTTACTTGCCACGGGCAGTCGGACAACCGTTAGTGTCAACCCCTGAGCTACTTACAGTATGTGTGTCAATGTTCCCCTAGGCTGAATGTCCAACTGTCTTTGAGCAAGACACTTACACAGTAAATGCTTTCAATGAGAGAGTTTTTGCTTTGCAATGTTTCGCACACAGAGAGAGAGAGCTTACCTGTAGCCAGGCAGGGGATGTCTACATTCTTGTCCATGTCAGCGAGTGTCTTCCTCTTGGGCTTGGAGGAGAAGGACGGGGGCTCTGCAGGGAGAAGACATCCATGTTAGGAGAACTTGGCGAGAACAGAATATGACGCTCTGAATAGAATACACAGCAGAGAAACAACTGCACATACTGTAGCCTAATGGTTGCAAGGAGATACTGTAAGTTTATATCAGTTATATCAAGTTTAGGAAAAACAATAAAAGACAAATGAAAACCAAATGAGATGTTTTGTTAAATGATTAAGAGGCATAAAGTAACATTCCGAGGAGGGTATTTATTTAATATTTATCGGAGGAGGAGAGACATGGAGACAACTGTAGCAGCGTTCCCTGGAGGATCCAGCATCGCACCAAAGCAGCGTTTGCACTTCCACACGCCTCCTGAAATCTCTCCCACAGAAACCACTAATAACACCAAGGACAAGCTGTTCCCCTGACAACCACTGTCTTCTCCCTCTGCGTTTATCCATTGTCTGACATTATGACTTCACATAATAGCAGCTGAACGACCACTTAGTCTGCTGCTACTGTTTCGTTACCCAGCAGCCTTATGGCACCACGTTATGCACACAGCTGCTAATGTTTTACCAAAAGAATACGAACACACCTGCACGTGATGCTAACGTTACTAAATATCTTGTAATGTATTACACCTGTTTTCACATTACGTTCACAATCTGTACATACTGTAGGTGTGTGTGTGTGTGTGTGCGTGCGTGCGAGCGTGCGTGCGTGCGTGTGTGTGTGTGTGTGTGTGTGTGTGTGTGTTTCAATCTATTTAAACCATTAAAACCGGGAAAGCATCTGTCATTTCATTTTAGATTTTAGCGATACATACTGTAGAGCAACATACGTTTTATTTGTATTATATATTTTCTAGGTCTGGGATGCGATTAAAAAAATTAATCGAATTAATTACAGGCTTTGTAAATTAATCGCAATTAATACAGAATGAGTTAATATTTGACCCGAGAAGCTTTTTTTTTTTTCAAGTAAAACACATTTTGTTGTATGAGTGAATCAACGAGTGAGTTTTTTAAATCTAAATTTCGCATCCACTGGGCCAAGCAAACTTCTACTTCTCCCTTTGCGTTTGTCGTCTCTTCTTGGTTGGTGCATCGCTATGATCGGTATGCCTGAAACTGAAGGTTCTGTGGTGCAAAAACTAAGTGCGATTAAAATGCGTAAATGTATTTAATCGTGTAAATTTTCTGTCATTAATTAATCGCAATTAATCACTTAAAGTCCCAGCCCTAATATTTTCATAAAACTCTTTAGAACGGTGGTTCTCTTGCAGAGCGTCACAAGCTTGTACATCTGCAATTTTGAATAATTTTGAATTCATAAACAAAATTATTCTCTTCCTTGGCAGGAAACATTTTCAGAAGGGGCGTCACACGGCCAAATGAATATCAATTTGACAGGTCCTTGGCACGAAAAGGTTTGAGATCCGCTAATTTAGAAGGCGTTCGTAGAATCTGCCACAAGTTTATTCTCTCACTGTACTGCACCCCTGTCCTCTCTCTTCTCATGGAGTACTACAACATGATGGAGTGGGCACAAGAAAAAAGATTTCCACCCACTGCTTTACACCTGCAAACCTGTGATGTGATTAACACAACTGATACTGATTAGTAATGCCCTTCTGTCGTTGACTGGTGAATAGTTTAGTTTGGGCAAAGCTACAATCTTTAAGACTTACAAATTATGTTTTCTCCCTCTCGCCGATGGAAAGAGGTCACTACACCCGACGTCTAAACTACAATAAAGATGGTGGTCAGGCGTTAGCTTCAAATAACGTTTGACTACCAATCAGTGCCTTACTGACACCAGGGTCTCAATGTCCCAATGGAAAATATAGGAAGACCACCTCCAACCATTGCAGACAAGGTTAGTTATATATACATAGTATTAACATACTGTATAGTACTCTACCAAAAAATATTGGTTAACATTGATTTAAATAAGTCCCGGATTGGGTTATTAACTGAGAACTGCTCAGACAGCAAAAAAACAGAAAAAGATTAAAAACAAGTTGTTATGTGCAGGTGGGCTTTAGAAAGAAAGTGGAAAAAAACATCCTTTCAAAGCAAAACACTGAGAGAAAGGAGCAAATCAAGATAATGAGACAAAATGCGTGGGCTGAACCTAGACAGGCAATGTAACGGTTCAAAGGATAAAAATGTTAATAATAATACAAATAATAAAATAAGTTTGACGTAGAGTGGAAACAGAATACAATATAAGAACCCCTACATGCAGAAGATCAAAACAACATAATTTATCTCTAACCGTTAGAGATAAATTATGTTGTTTTGATCTTCTGCAACCACTGCTGGTTCTCAAACTTTCCAGGCCGTGACGTGACCACCCAAAATAATCACATGTGAAATGGGGACCCCCCCCCCCCCCCACCCTGAATAGCACTTGGAATTGTAGGAGCCTGATGCATTACATTTAGTTTGACTCGGTTCCACAGATCCAATTTGTTTTGACAAAGTTTGACCAGCTTTTTATAGTATAGTTTGTTGATTACTTTTGATGCAGTAATGGTCTTTCTCCCCCTGGAGGTCCTGACCCACAGGTTGAGAACCACAGTCTCATGTGTTAGCAAATCAGCATAATATGATGTGAAAGAAGTGAAGTCAGCAAGTGTTCCCTGACTTTCAACGACGCTTTCATTCTGCAGCGCCACGCTGACAAAAAAAACAAATAAGCTTCAGCTGAGCGAATAGAACCAAATCACATTTATTTAATGCAATCCTGTCAACGTTTGCTATACAGATGCTACTGGTGTAATATGTGAAAATCACTGTTCACAAGTCAATAATAATGTACAAATCTAAGGGATTGTACAGATCCTTCTAAAAAAATAGAATATTGTGTGAAAAAGCATTGCAGATGCCCTCGCAGCCCAAATCATAACCGACTTCAGGAACTTCCCACTGGACTTCAAGCAACTCTGACTTCAGAAGGCTGACATTTCTCTATTATAAATCCTTGTTTTGAGTGGTCTCATGTAATATTTGAAAATGGACTTTTGATATTCATGAGCTGTATGCCATAAAAATTTAAAGATTTTAACAAAAAAAGGTTTGGAATAATTCACTGAATGTCCAATGTATCTAGAATATATGAAAGTTTCAAGAAATATATGAAAGTTAGGGTTAGAAATTTTACTTTTACACAATATTCTAATTTTTCGAGAAGGATCTGTATACTATACCCAGGTAAACAACAACAACAACAAACATCAGATTATGTGCCCTATTTAGACAATCTAGGCCGGCGCATATCTAAAACATGGGACGTACATTGATTTAGCTATTTACAGTAAACTGCGCTTATCTGGGCACTAAAGGTCAGCGCATGGCGTTAAGGAATTGTACTTAAGACTCCTTAGTCGTGGGTGTGTTACGGGCGTTGAATTCAGACCCTTCAGTCAGCCTAATGTTAGACCAATTAGTGTCGGCTTGCATTACCTTTAAGAATCTCCTGCGCCCTCATTACGGCACACTGTTAATTAAAGGACCGATTCAGCAACTTGGAGGAGACAAACTGCTGAGTGAAATGGCGTTCCACAGTCTTATGGGAGCAGAATTAATACGGTGATATAATGGTGTCAGGACTCAGAGACACAGGGGACACCAGTGGTGGTCTGGAAAGTAAGGACATTTACTCATGTACTGTACTTGTACAAATTTGAGAATTTCATATTTCCAATACTTTTACTTCTACTCCACTACACCTCAGAGGCAAATATTGTACTTTTACTTCACTATAATTATTTGAAAGCTTTAGCTACAAGTTACTTTTTTTTTTTTTTTTAGATATTTTTGGGGGATTTTTCTGCCTTTATTGATAGATGCACAGTAAGCTGACAAGAAACAGGGAGAGAGAGAGAGATGGGGGCGTGACACGCAGCAAAGGTCGTCAGGATCGGGACACGAACCTGCGCTGACGCTGCAAGGCTGGTCTGGATTACCGGCCTAAGTGCCTGGACTAGTTACTTTGGATTATTATTACAAAACATACATTGACAATGTCAGTCAGCCAAATATGCATTTCGGTCATTTGAAAATAGCCGAACCACAGAGAAATGGGTTGTTCCGGCCAATAAAATGCTGCGAAATGTTCCAGTCATCTAGGGAGACTAAACTAATTTATTTCACTTTAAGATAACTTTTCTCAGTGCAAACATGCACATGAGTGCATGCGCCCACGCACACGCACACGCACGCACGCACACACACACACACACACACACACACACACACACACACACACACACACACACACACACACACACACACACACACACACACACACACACACACACACACACACACACACACACTCTTCACTGACAAGAGGCTAAGAGCACAAGCAGAGAGAGATAAAGAGAGGGGAGAACAGGTGTATGACACTATACGCCAACGAATCCCTCTCTCTCTCTATAGATATTGACATGTAACAAGGGCCGATTATAGTTCCGTATGTTTGATTTTGTGTACGTTTTGGGTGAGAGAGTATGTGCAGTAATTGCGTCGACATGCTTAGTTCGTCTACGGTTTGTGTGTGCCGACCCGCTCTCCGCTCCAATTCTGCTCCCATTGGGGCCACATATTGCGCCTCGCAGCACAGAGCACACGAGAGCAGAACAGAGCAAAGCGAAGCAATTCTCAGCGCGCCCCCGACCAGGATTTCACTCTAATATCTCTGTCATCCACACAAGTCTTTTTATAAATACTTTGTGTCAGTTAACATTATATCACCAGCCAGTCAAAGGATAGGCTATAATGATTCGAAACGCAAGTGAAATGGATTTTGGCTGAATGAACCACACTCAGCTTGAGTAGCTCCCATCTCTCGAATCTGGTGATTAATCAATAAGAGAACGGCATTCAAGCCACGGAGCTTTCCATGTTGGTATCATAGAGGTATAAGAACGACATCTTTTCACTCTTTTTGCAGAGGAAAAGCTCACTACTGCCCCTACGGTTGACAACGGTGGCTATGGGTACTTCTTGCTACGGACAAATCCAGTACGTTCAGTTGGGAGGTGTACGTAAAGGTCCGGGTACAGACCGTAATCATACGGACAAGTACGGACAGGGAGAAGGAACGGACATCAAACGGACCAAGCGGAAGAAATCTCTCTCCCCCTCTGTTTCTAGTGTAGACCTGAGGTCCTTATGTAGTATAACCATGCATGGTACTTAACTCATTTAGTGCCACCCCTTTCACCACTAGAGGGCGCCCAGTGGCCAGAGAAAATCCCATAGAGATATGCTGGTATATGCAGAAGCCCTGCAGCCATGACTTGCCTGAACACTTTCCTTTGTGCATGACTGCATGTACAGGAAGAGGATGAAGTTAGCTTGAAGTTAGCTATTGGCTACCAAGCATTTTAGAAGCCTTATTTTCGTCAACTTAGCCATGATTAAACCTTGCACACCTCATGCATGGGAAAAAAACAGAGAAGAATGAGCTCTGAAAAATCCAATGCAATCCAGAGTGGATTTGTGCAGTTTGTTCACAGCTTTCAAACAAAAAAATCCGATTGGAAATCCGTTCAGGCATTCTTGAGATAATCGCCCTTATGTTTTACATGTAATGTAAACAAAAATGGCTGCCCTGTATGTTAGATGGGGTTGTATGGGGGTGGAACATGCAAAATCACGATTTTTTTTTTTTTTTTTTTTTTTATATCCCGAACTTGTTCGGGATAGGCACCCTGTGATACGATCATATATCCCGAACTAATTCGGGATAGGCACTCAATGAGTTAACACACCAAAGCCTCAAAAAATAAATACAAAACTTCCGCACACATGCTTTATTGCGTGCAACTGTTCACTTCTCACCAATCTGGGATGTCTGGTCATCCTATATACAATGTATTTCTATGAGAATATACGTGCAGACAAGCGTTTTTGTAATTGTTGTTGTTGATAGTAAAGCAGTGAAGACAGGAAAACCGGGGAAAGAGAGAGATGGAGTGACACACATAGCAAAGGCCGTCGAGATCGGAATTCGAACCTGCGACACGCAACACCAGAGCTTAACATTATAGTAGTATATGCACCTCGACTGCTAGGACAGTGGGAGCTCGAGCGTTTGTTTTGCTGGTTAGTTTTTCCACCCGGGGCCCAAAAAATGGAATATTCCTGTGCATTGGCGGAGCATCCATGACCATGAAAAGCCAGTTAGAACAGCTGCATTAATGGGGCGGAAGAAATGCAGTGTCCGAGTGCTTGTTCTTGCGCGTGTTGTGGGTTTCGTGCATAATACCGGTCCTATACCTGCGGTGTTAAACAGGCTCTCCCTCGCTTTATCTCCCCCACATACAGTATAGTCACACGCTGTTACGTTACAGATGTGCCATTTCAACTCATTGGTATTTACTGATCATTCCTGAAAATGTCCTGCAAAAGCATTTTTTTCCACCGGTTTCTTTCCCTGTTTTGACTTTCCAATTTTTATGGAGAATGGAGCGTATTTTTGCAGAAACTCGCAACTGGCAAGAAACCACTCCATTCCCATTGAAAGAAGGTAGGTAAATTTAAACTTTGAAGTCAGAAAAGGTAATAAAAATAGCAAAAACCGCTGATCTACAAGCTCAATGTTCTGCTAATCCCCTGAATGTCTACTGTGTTGCCAATGGCAGGACGTGTGAAGTTTTTAAATGGCACTTTTTCTTGTTAACTCATTCTGTGCCAGATGCCAAAATGGCTCCAAGGTAGCTGTGCCGAGATTTTGTATGTTTTTCTTTACTATGCAATGGGAAAAAAATATATATATATATTATTTTTTCCCCCCCACAGAAACAGACACAGTTGTTGTGATTCAGTGGCAAAAAGAATTTTGGCAATCGGACAAATGGTTCCAGAGATAGAGCTGTTTGAATGAAAAAAAGTGTCCATCCACTAGAATGGACACACATGAACACACATTTTCTCAATCAGCTAAACGAGGGAGCGAACACACAAACAGAGAAAAGCATCTCTCTGATCTCAGGTCATTTTGACATCTTAAGAAAAAAAAAATGATTTTTTTTTTTTTTTTTTTTTTTTCTATGTAAAAAACACAAAAACCGTCATAAGCCGTCATTGGCACACAGGGCTATTGGAAAAAAACCGTCATAAGCAGTCATTGGCACAGAATGAGTTAATAATAACCAGTGTGAAATAAGACACATTGGGAGATAAAGGGGAGACACTTTAATAAAGCCTTTACCTCCCAATACGTCACATTTTCCACTTCACAATAAAGTGACTATTGCTGTTCAGTTGTCGGCACTGCAGTGGAAAACACAGAGCACCGGTATTGAGGTTGAGTTTTGAACAGTCAAAACAAGTCGTGGCATTACGAGTTCAAAACACAAGTAAGATGGAGTAAAGGTGCCAAGTTGTTCACAAAGGTTAACCGCAAATAAACAACAATGCGCACGCATTTGAAGATGAAACATCCAAGGTGGATCGGATGTCTATATCTCTTCACAACAGCTGTCCACCCACTTTGACCACAGGGTCACGTCGCATGCAGATGAAACGCAACGTTAACTAGAATCAGTGCTCTTCCGAGCACAAGTCTCCACCATGCAGGCCAGGCGTCCTGGTGGTGTTAAATAGGCCAATGTAAAAAGGGTGGCATGTGTTCTTCGCCAATCTTAGACCTTTCATGGCAGTCGGACGCTGCATGGATGATATGAGGCATTGTGTTCCAAAAATCAAACCTCGGTTCAAAGTGAAGCGGTGAATTTTTATTCTATGTGTTCTAGAGCTATGAAATCTGTGTCATGACTGTTGAGAGTTTATGTCCTCTGAGCAATTGGCATTATGTTTTCAAAGCTAACTTGTGTCATCTTAATAAGGGCTTTAGTGACTTCAGGATTTGAGTGGATTGTATTCTCATCCATATCAATTCCATATCAATTCCACAGAGACCGTCAATACTTAATAAACTTCTGAATGAATGAATGATTTTGTCTGGAGGGCCAAATTGTCATGTGAAGCTTGACCAATCCTCAATTCTGCATGCACAGGACATGTACGGGACAGACAAAGCCACTCCTTGGAAGCGGAACGCTTCAAAAATACATATTTAGCCACCTGCATGGCTAAATGCAACCCTAACCCTAACCTAATGTTAAAATCACTAAAATGATAGAAAGAAGTAAATGAAAACATTTTAACACTCATATTAACTTTTCTCTAATGACTATCTAAAATATGAACCCTTCTTGTAAAAATCCAAAGTTGTCCTTTAATATCTGATTATAGAGCTTTTAACAAAAAACCTTTAAAAAATATGCTTTAAAAATACAAGCAAAACATCACATACCACTACCTTTACTGACAGGTCCTCTCAGCGATTAGAGTGTGATGTGGTGCTGTCGTAAGTTGTCAGTTGACACCAGAGGCAAAAAGGTCATGGGGCCAGGTGTTCAGGGAAGGACCCATTGGAGGGCCTGCTCTCAGCACACCTGATCAAGATCCTCATCTCTGAGCTTGGCATTGTCCCTGACTTCGTCAAATGTGTACGTCCTCGCGACTTTGCCGTTCTGGAAAACAGTGCACAACAGGTCTGCGCCATGCTCCCCCAGTTTTCCTTTTCCCTCCTCCAGGGTGACAAACTCCCCGCTCTGCGTCCTGTGCAGGGACAGAAAACCTTTCTTTGACCTCTTGTTGGGGTCCGCCACCGGGTCCTTGAACACGTTCACCCCCAGGTTATTGGTGACAACGTAGCTACACTTGAACGCGCAGCTGAGCACGTCTCGGGACAGCTTCTGCAGCAGGGATCCTCCGGAACCGAACGCGATGTTCTCGATGGACCACCTGTGCTGCTTCATGCCTTCCACGATCTCCAGCAGGCTGTTGATATCGATTCCATCTCCTTGTATGACTCTGATGTACGGCGGTAGAACCTTATAACCTAAAGAGTTCTCGACGGGAGTGAACTTCTTACCCAGAATCTCCAAGACCTTCAGGACCGTGTCCAGAGGCTTTCCAGAGTCCGGTCGGACCACTAGCGGAGCGTCTGCGCCGCGGATTTCTATCAGGCTCCTCAGGTCCTCGCCCCAGAACTTCTCGCAGGCGTTGTAGATGTCATAGCTGTCACTGACAACGGAGACAGGGACGCTGGGGAACTGCCTCACGATGTGCTCGAAGGCGTCTTTCTCATGGTCCTTGCCCCACGCTGTGATGGTGCTATGCTCTGCGGCGGGGATAGAATACCCAGGCACGGGATCTTTAGTGCCGTAGTATTTCTTAATGATGCCGATACCAGCCACCGTGTCCGTCCCCTTAAAGTTGACCAGGTGTGCAGAAGCTCCTATTCCAGCGGTCTCCTGCGAAGACACTGCTCTGTAGCCAAAGTCGTGCAGTTTGTACTCCAGACCCGCCAAGCTCCCGGAGGTCTCCAGGAGATATTTGGCCAGAATCCTCTTCTGCTCTCTGGAGTTGGTGGCCACAGTGATGGGGTACCAGACCTGCACCAGGATGGTCTCCACCCAGTTGGTGAGCCAGTAGCACTCTGGATCCGTGCTCTCCACAGTGAAGAGAACGTTGCCTCGAGGTATCAGGCTGCCTTCGGGAACCGCCTTGATCTCTAAGGGCAGGTGGCCACCGTATTTCTCCAGGATGTACTTCCAGCCTATCTCGTTGAAGACGTTGTGCTGAAAGTGCTCTCTGTACACCTCCTTGGCCTCCTGGATCTTCTCAGGAGTCACAACCTGCCCTTTAAGGTATTTGTGGAGAATGTACTGGAGTCCGTAGAAGACGGTTTCGTGGTACCTGACCTTTCTGTTGTTGGTGGGGTCTGTCCTCTGCTCGCGGCACTCAAAGTACGAGTACACCTTACTGGTGTGGGGAGGATACTGCTTGTAATGTGTCACCTTGTAAGAATCGGTAGCAAGCAGTATGTTGAAATTGACGTCCCCGTGCTCCATCTTTCCCGTTTCCATGACTCAGGTTCGGCCAGGTGTCAATGTTGTGCTTCTGTTCAGTGTGCTTCCATATTCCTCTGGATATAATTTATCTCAAGAAAATGAAAGGCATCCTTTTATAGGGGCTGACCAGAGTTCTGGTCTAACGACTACACACAAAACAAACTGTTACCATGCTTGCCTTGACGTCCATGAGTATAGGGTTCAATGGGGGTCAGAGGTTCTGAATTGGCATCCAGGGAGTGTGTGCGCTCATTTTGGCAGCGGGCCAAAATGAGCACACACACCAAGGGCAACTGAGATTAGGAGGTAACAAACTGCGAGGACGCACGCACGCACGGACGGACGGACAGAGGGACGGACTGACGGACAATTATAAAGATGGACACTAATGAATCTATTTGTATGGGATGGCCTGCCATGTATGGGATGGCTCCTTAAGAGCTAAGGAGCCATGTCTTTCAGATGAGTATTCAATGAATTGTACACAGGGAATATATATCGCCGTTGTCGGGTGGAAACCTCGTATCTCCAAGTTTCAAATTTGTACGTTCTTTCGCAAAGTAATGCCCTTCTTCATCATACAAGGCCGTCGCACAAAATTTGTGAAAACAGCAGATCTACAAGCGTGCTTATAGATCGGATGTTTTCACTAGTTTAAATCATTTTTAAAATGATAAATGCAAAACGAACGGTTTTGAACATACAAGGTTTTCACCAGACAACGACGATATGCTCTCTTGAAATAAGTGTTGTGTTGATTGACACATTGCTGATAAAAACAAGCCTCGGTAAATGATAATAAGAAACATGATTGTAGTTGCGTGGAGGCAGAAATGACCCCACGTGGCTTTTGCTCACACTATAAATCTGGTCCAAACAGAAAGCCTTTCCAAGTGAACACTGCTGGAAAAAGCATGCTGAGAAGAGTGCAGAGGGTGGTTGGGTTTCTGTAGCACAACATAAAGGGAGACGAAATCCTACGAGAGAAACGGCATTTCAAGATGTCTCCTCAAGATTTAATAGTTCACTTGACCTGCTAGAAGACTTAGTGGAGCCGAGCGGTAACTTGCTGAGGTCTTCGCCACAGTCATGTCAAGGGAGCTCGATCGACGTGAACACTAATGACAATGCTATATCCAAAAGGTTGAGGGGACCACCAAAAAAAAACAAGAAAAAAAGAAGTGGGACACTACACCAGCTGTTCGGGGGAAATCTTCAAAGTGAGAGTGGCAGTAAGATCTTGAAGGGAAAATGGCCAGTGAGGAAGTCACCACAGACCAATCGGTAGCCGCGAGTGTTTCCACTTGTTTTCTATGTCTCACCTCCCTTGGAGATAGGAGGCTGGCCAGACTGAGAAGCCAAGTGACAAAACAAATCCACGGAACATAGCGTAGCAGGCTGGCACCCAGGCTAGTCTCTTTAACACAGACATTATTCTGTATAGCAGCCACCACTGTGGGATCAGAGAGCGTTTACAGCGCTTAGCAAATGATATTCCTAAAGAGGAATATTGGCAAGCACAAGCACCGATTAACTTCTTCACTGTGTGAGGTCAAATGAAAAAGAAAAATCACACTCGTGTGAACTGAGCGGTGGTGTGTGTGTGTGTGTGTGTGTGTGTGTGTGTGTGTGTGTGTGTGTGTGTGTGTGTGTGTGTGTGTGTGTGTGTGTGTGTGTGTGTGTGTGTGTGCCCCCTGTGTGTGTGTGTGTGTGTGTGTGTGTGTGTGTGTGTGTGCCCCCTGTGTGTGTTTGTGTGTGAGTGTGCCTGGCCTATGCCTGGCCTATCCTGAACAACAGCGCCCCTGTGTGGTCAGAAAAGGTTACTGCAGGCTACATACCCGGAGACAGACAGACAGACAGACAAACAGACAAACAGACAGACAGACAGACCCACACACACGGCCACGTATAGGAGCGTTGTGACCACCGCTCAAAAAAAAACTACGATTTATGTCCCAAAATTACAATAAAGTGAAATAAAGTGTATATGGTTGTGAGAGAGCAAGCATACATGAATATATATATTTTCTCCGAGAAGAATAACTAAACTTGAATCTGTGACAAGGAGATATGGTGCTAGTCGTCCTATTTAACACAGAGATGACCTGGAACGCATTATTACTCATTATTACTTTAACCATTATTTTATGCAGATATACAAGCTCACAGCATGGCACCGAGTGCCGCGCCGCAAACTTGTAGATCTGCTATTTTTGAGTCTTTGAATATTTTTGACCTGATTCTATAAATGTCTTCTAAATGTCTAAATGCCCCCCCCCCCCCCATATTCAAATACTTGCCAAAAGGATTTTTCAAAAATAGCAGATCTACAAGCTCACAGCGCGGCACCCAGTTAGCAGCATAGCATGGCATCATAGTAACAGCTAATGCTGCATTCAGATTGTATCAGTTAGATACCTCCTACCTCCACTTAATGTTGCACTTGTCACTCAATGTTAACAATGTTATTGACTACGAAATTAAAATGTGATTTGGAAATTCTGTTTCATTTTCATATAATTGTAACTAATTGTAACAGCAAACACATTTTTTAGTTTGACTCTAATTTGTGCCATTAGTGAAACTGTGATGATGATGATGATGATGATGATGATGATGATGATGATGATGATGATGATGTGTGAAGGTGGACTAGCCAGATCTACAGGCTCACAACGCAACGCAAGATGAGCTATTTTCAAATGTTGCCTCTTTCTTATATTATTATTTGGCAATTTGGCCAATGCTTGAGCAGTTTTTGCCAGACCCATGAAATGGGTAGGCCTACATAAGCAAATGTCGGTCTGTCTGTCTGTCCTGGTTTTCTATATAAAGGGTATATATGATGATGACATGATGATGACATGCCAAAAGGCATGATGTCATAAATGATGATGACAGACAGGGGGTCTGGCACAACCAGGTTGACCTGGTCTAGTTTTTATAGTATAGTTTGTCCATTACTAACTTTTGCATAAAGTAACACAAATACTTGGGACGCCCTAGTCTTTCATGACATACAGTACTAGCCGATATACAAGCTCACATCAACGCATCACGACACATCATGAGCCTGTCTTGTGACAAGTTGTGATATTTCCAATATTACGAAAATGTTTGAAGATGCATGAACAAAATTTCAACATGCGAAAACGATTATGATGATTATTACACCGACTATGCTAAATGATTGTGATTATCTATCTATAAATGCGACAAATCTCTGCGTGTGTGTATGTAATCCGCGTATCTCGAGAACCGTTCGTTTCACCGGCTCTCAGATAATTGTGACAGACTTGTACAGTTATGAGTGCATGCAGAGAGAGAGAGAGAGAGTGAGAGAGAGAGAGAAAGAGAGAGAGAGAGAGACAGTAGAATCAGTGTTGCCAGAATTTGTTAGAAAGATAAACAAACAGGTCTAATGAAAACAAGCCGAAAAGAGGCGACTATAGGCCACACTTTAAAACCTACATGTATGTACAGTATATGTATCGGTTATGTCCAAAGAAATCTTGAACAAATAAAAGTGATGTTTTTAAAACATTTTCACAAAACAAATCGGGTGCAGGGGTCCCTGGCACAAAATATGTTTTTGTTAAATTGACAGAACAAATAGATATTGATTTGAGCATCCTTGCTTGACACAATGATGTTTGATAACCATGTGTTAAACTACATTAGGAAACAACTACACTTTAGAAACAAGCAAAAAACTCAAACTGGCAACACGCAACTACTGTACCAATACTCACAAGTGACTTTAGAGACAAAAAACAAGCCCAAAGTCACTTATAATAATAAGCAGACCTGGAAAACACTGAGTAGAATGTATAAATATTCAATGCATCTGTAGGTGTGAGCAACTCCATGTGTCTCTCTCTTTCTCACTCTCTTTGTTATGATCTCCCTTGCTCTGACAATCAGCACGGATCAAAAGGCACTGATGAACTAGCGAAGAAGTTTCCACATCATCAATCACACATTCTGTGGCAGAGCGCATGCTGTTTTCCCATTTACATATATGCACGTGCGCACACTCGCCCCCACACCTACGATGGTGACGTGCACGCTTTTTGAGTGTTCCCGTTCCCGTATTGATTAGTGACTCTTGGGAGCAAACGTAAAATTGGTGCATAGATTTTATGCGCGCGTTACAGTGTTTCTTTCGCTTACCATGTACGGCAAGGACAAAGCTAATCAGGATAATTGCCGTTAATCATTCGTAGGATTGTGTGTGTATGTCTGTTTGTATGTAGGCGCATGTTTGCGTGTCTGTACGCACGTGTTTGTGTTTGTGTGTGTGTGTGTGTGTGTGTGTGTGTGTGTGTGTGTGTGCGCGCGCGCACATTTTGTTTTAGATGGTGTGTGTGAGAGAGAGCTTGGCATGGATCTGGTCTGAACCCAGTGGGAGTTACAGTATGGAAGAGAAATACAAATGAAATCTACAGACTAGTTATTCAAACCCCGATGTGAGATGGAGGTCAAAAGCACAGCACTGATGGGCTGTGAGTAAACATAAGCTAGCAATCATTTCCTTTCCACACCTATGATCTGAGAGTGTGTTGTGTGTGTGTGTGTGTGTGTGTGTGTGTGTGTGTGTGTGTGTGTGTGTGTGTGTGTGTGTGTGTGTGTGTGTGTGTGTGTGTGTGTGTGTCTTACCCATAACATTGAGGTGAGCCCTGGCCTCCACCGGCTTGGCAGTGCTGTTGCTAAGAGACGCCTCGCAAACATACACGCCCGTGTCTGACGGGGTGGGGTTGGGAATGACATGCCGACGCCCACTGCCCAGCCGACGCCCATCTCGTTTCCAGGCCAACACCAGCCTGTCCACCGGTCTGAGAGGAGAGGAGAGGAGAGGAGAGGAGAGGAGAGGAGAGGAGAGGAGAGGAGAGGAGAGGAGAGGAGAGTGACAGAGCAATTACAACATATTACATCCATCAGTTGACGTGTCAATGAGGCATGGAATGAACGATGACAGTGTGTATATGAGAGCAGTCGTTGCCTCTCAGCACAGAGGGGCATCACTCTGTCACCCTGCATGTACACTTATGTTGATGGCAAAAGGAACTCAGAAGGGAAAACAAACAATGTCGAGAAATGTGTTGAGTTAAAAACGTCTCTGTGTGTTGTGACAACTAACTAACTATCCTCACCTGTTGACTAAGTAAGCACTGAAGCAGCCAGTCGTTTGTTTTACAAGTGACAAAATATTAGCCGGGGACCCACAAGCCCAAAAGCTCAAGGAATAGGGTAGGACATGTGATTTTCTGCCGTACTTTTTATTTCTGTTTTATCTATTAGTTTGGTCATTAAGGTCCACAGAATGAGAGGCCTGCTCTGCCGGAAACATCGCGAAAAAAAGTTATGGCCATTTGTATATTCACTGTCCCATTGACTCCACTAGAAATATTTAAAAAATTAAATAAATGTGCTTTAAGTAGCATGTGAGGGGTCAAACTAGGGGTTCTTCATGAATCCATTCCAAGCATTTGTTTTGCATGAAAAACATTCCTTGGGTTAACTTTCAGCAACCCAAAACTGTGAAAAATGGAAAAAAGGTGATGACTCATCACTTTTCACCGTTTAGGGGGGCCGCAATCTAGCCCAAGGAATGTTTTTCATGCAAAACAAATGCTTGCAATGGATTCAGGATCATGAAAACCCCCCAGTTTGACCCCTCACATGCTAATTAAAGCAGACTTTCTTTCCCTTTTTAAATATTTCTAGTGGAGTCAATGGGACTGTGAATATGCAAATGGCCATAACTTTTTTTCGCGATGTTTCCAGCAGAGCAGGCCTCTCATTCTGTGGACCTTAATGACCAAACTAATAGATAAAACAGAAATAAAAAGTACGGCAGAAAATCACATGTCCCCTCCCATTTTGGTGACTGGCTCAGACACTCCTCGCACTCACATCCGTACCAGAGAACAGTACCGAACCCAAAAAAAGGAAAGCTTGTGCGTGCTCATATTATGTTTACACTGGCTGCTAGACTAGAAATTACACTAATAATGAATATCGTCATTGTCAGGTGGAAACCTTGTATGTCCAAAACCGTTCGTTTTTATCATAAAAAAAAGAACTAAAATAGTGAAAACAGCCGATCTACAAGCACACAACGCCCACAACGCCTCGCACCGCGAGGCGTTGTGTGCTTGTAGATCTGCTGTTCTCACTACCTTCGTGCGATGGCCTTGTCTGATAAAACGTACAAATGTAAAACTTGGAGATACGAGGTTTCTGCCCGACTGTGACGATATGTTTATATCCTCAAGTTAAGTTCTTTCTCTAGGAGAAAGAACTTAACGCACAGCAGCGCTCATTTTGGTTCAGATCAATTGCTCCAGCCACTGTGGAGAACCGGGCATAGCACACACAGACAGACATATCCTATATTATGTAGGACAGGGGTGCCCTCACTTTTTGGAATTGATAGCTACTAAAATTACCAGCTCCTGGCCTGAGGCGGCTTTGAAATAGCGGCCCTGTCATTACATATAAGACAAACGCAGTTGAAATGGGAAATAGTGGGGGGGGGGGGGGGGGGACTTCATCCCATTCTGTATGGAAGTGGTAGGTTTTTGGGTTCCTTGCAAAGCTACGGACTCTTGAAAACAAAGCATTGCATTGGGGGGTTTGCCAAAAAGCCATGAAGGAAGCTGACAAGCCCTTCTTCATGTCAATCAATCCTTAATTGACAGATGTCAAAAAGAGGGCTGTTGTGATTTTAATTATATATATATAACAGTTTGTGGCGCACAACCTTTGTGATCTACTGGTAGATCACAATCTACCTTTTTGGCTTCCCTGATGTAGGATGTCTGATGCTGTTGGTGTATAAAGTACAATGAGTATAGATTGTATACAGCCTATTATGTTTTTCTCATTTCCCCTTTTCTTTAACTACAATTATTTCCTATATGCTGCTGCCATGTTTTACTATTATGTACCGTTACCTGTACACAAGATGTAACAATACAGAACCTTGAACAGTAATTGTGTATCTTTGCCATTGTTAATGGCCAGCTTGTTCATGACAAAGTAACATCTTCTGAGGAAGCTAGTTTTAGTGGAGATTAAAAGCATAGACTGTAAAAAAAAATATGGACAAAGCGAAACCATTGGTCTCTATGTTGCGAAAATGATGTTTTTTTGTCCCTTGTATGGGTGTCACCATCATTGTTTGAATGGTACCCCAGGAATCATAAGGAATGCTATTGGCTGCCAACGGTCACGTGCAACCGCAGGGATACATGGGAGAATGTGGTCGGAGCCTCCTGAAATAAAGCACACAAAGAAGAACACAGCCGGCTGGTATCAGTTTAGTCGGCCACGCCCCCCGCAACTTTATCATCAATTTTAACATAAATGGGACCATATTTGCACAAAACGCATATCATGGTGATTGAAAGGGAGTTTTTCACTAGCGACAGGAACCATAAAGTATTTATGACAACGTTTATTAAGGTTAGAAAATCAAAGGGGGAAACGAATGGGGTCCAATGTAGACACATTCTTTTTGGTAACTCGCGGGGGGAAAACAGCGCAACTAGCGGCCAAACATAGGAAGTTTTAGTTCCGTATTGGATTCGTTTTAAATCGGCAGAACTATGCCCCTGATTAAAACACATCCTGTTCCAGTATTTGCTGATGATAGTAGTGCCACGATATTTCTGTTTTCTAGCAAGAAGTTTCTCCTTTGTTGCATTTTGTTTTAGATGGTGTGTGAGAGAGAGAGCTTGGCATGCATCTGGTCTGAACCCAGTGGGAGTTACAGTATGGAAGAGAAATACAAATGAAATCTACTGACTAGTTATTCAAACCCCGATGTGAGATGGAGGTCAAAAGCACAGCACTGATGGGCTGTGGGTAAACATAAGCTAACAATCATTTCCTTTGTGCACCTATGATCTGAGAGCCTGTGCGTGCATAGACACAAGTTTCAGTTTTTCTGCTGATGTATTATGTCATTCTTCCAAGTTCTTTTTCAGTTAACTCTTTGTTTGTGTGTGTGTGTGTGTGTGTGTGTGTGTGTGTGTGTGTGTGTGTGTGTGTGTGTGTGTGTGTGTGTGTGTGTGTGTGTGTGTGTGTGTGTGTGTGTGTGTGTGTGTGGTTGTAGGAGTTGCTGAGCCATGAGTTTATGTTCTGTCTTCTAATT